>NC_084737.1:14383391-14538391 GCF_033978785.1 Entelurus aequoreus
TATAAGAATAAAACCAGGTTTTTGTTGACAAAAAGGGCATAAAACATTTAAAAAAAAATAATCTAACATTACGTCATTGATAAAGCTGAAGTTGATCTATAAGTATTTAAGAGTTGAAAGTAAAAATAATATTAATACATGAATTATTTGAAATACTTTAAAGACTGAGACCCTTTTGGGGTCCATGGGACTTTTAACGCTCACCAAAACTGAATTGGTTGGAAGATGAAAAGTACCTAAATGGCCCCTGAATGTTTTCATTTGTCAGTGTGGAAAAAGTTTGGACACCCCTGCTGTCGATGAAAAATAGCAACACTCTTATTTTTACAGTAAAATTCTGGCGACTGAGTTTTTTTTTACAGTGCATTTCAGTCAAATTCTGTCGACTGAGCCGTCAGTATTTTAGCGTAAAAAACGACAGATTTTTCTTACAGTGTACTTCCTGGTCCATCGGGGGGGACATCCGGAAACAACCGCGGACAAAAACGTGGTTTAATATTAACTTTGTCAACGCTTCACCGAAGCGTTTCCGTTTTTTAACGCCGTCAGTCTATAAATCGTCACGCGTTGCTTGGTGGTAGACCACAACAGCGTATCCTCCCGTTCCAATTCACAAGTGGAATAAAAGCGCGACCGGAGTGTAGCGGCTCGACCTAATGCAGAATTGAAAGAACTAATGTACAAACCCCAAAAGCAGTGAAGTTGTCACGTTGTGTAAATGGTCAATAAAAACAGAATACAATGATTTGCAAATCCTTTTCAACTTATATTCAATTGAATAGACTGCAAAGACAAGATATTTAATGTTCGAACTGAGAAACTTTATTATTTTTTGCAAATATTAGCTCATTTGGAATTTCATGCCTGCAACATGTTTCAAAAAGGCTGGCACAAGTGGCAAAAAGACTGAGAAAGTTAAGGAATGCTCATCAAACACTTATTTGGAACATCCCACAGGTGGAACAGGTGGGTGCCATGATTGGGTATAAAAGCAGCTTCCATGAAATGCTCAGTCATTCACAAACAAGGATGGGGCGAGGGTCACCACTTTGTCAACAAATGCCTGAGCAAATTGTTTAAGAACAACATTTCTCAACCAGCTATTGCAAGGAATTTAGGGATTTCACCGTCTACGGTCTGTAATATCATCAAAAGGTTCAGAGAATCTGGAGAAATCACTGCACGTAAGCGGCAATGCCCGTGACCTTGGATCCCTCAGGCGGTACTGCATCGAAAACCGACATAAGTGTGTAAAGGATATCACCACATGGGCTCAGGAACACTTCATAAAACCACTGTCAGTAACTATAGTTGGTCGCTACATCTGTAAGTGCAAGTTAAGACTCTACTATGCAAAGCCGAAGCCATTTATCAACAACACCCAGAAACGCTTCGCTGGACCCGAGCTCTTCTAAGATAGACTGATACAAAGTGGAAAAGTGTTCTGTGGTCTGACAAGTCCACATTTCAAATTGTTTTTGGAAACTGTGGACGTCGTGTCCTCGCACCAAAAAAGAAAAGAACCATCCGGATTTTTCTAGGCGCAAAATTCAAAAGCAGGCATCTGTGATGGTATGGGGGTGTATTAGTGTCCAAGACATGGGTAACTTACACATCTGTGAAGGCGCCATTAATGCTGAAAGGTACATACAGGTTTTGGAGCAACATATGTTGCCATCCAAGCAACATTATCATGGACGCCCCTGCTTATTTCAGCAAGACAATGCTAAGCCACGTGTTACAACAGCGTGGCTTCATAGTAAAAGAGTGCGGGTACTAGACTGGCCTGCCTGTAGTCCAGACCTGTCTCCCATTGACAATCGATATGAAGCCTAAAATAGCAGAAGGGAGACTGTTGAACAACTTAAGCTGTACATCAAGCAAGAATGGGAAATAATTCCACTTAAAAATGTGTCTCCTCAGTTCCCAAACATTTACTGAGTGTTAAAAGGAAAGGCCATGTAACACAGTGGTGAAAATGCCCCTGTTGCTGCCATTAAATTCTAAATTAATGATTATTTGCACAAAAAAAAAAAAAAAGTTTCTCAGTGTGAACATGAAATATCTTGTCTTTGCAGTCTATTCAATTGAATATAAGTTGAAAAGGATTTGCAAATCATTGTATTCTGTTTTTATTTACCATTTACACAACGTGACAACTTCACTGCTTTTGGCTTTTGTAGTCATGTGATTAAAACGAAAGCGAAAGTTGTGACTCGTGTTCTGACCAATCACAAGCAAAACCATCGCTAGAAAGCCTGGAAGACAAAAACCGGTGAAAACTTCTTGACGGCGGTCCTAAAGTCGCACTACGACGAATACCCCCGGCTCCGGAGTTGGAACCTCAGTCTGCCAGTCGTCCCAATGGGTTCCCTCCGGAACATTCAAGACAAAGACGATTGTCACGGTAACGACAAGCCCATTGGAACCGAGGTCAAGAAAAAGACGCTACGCTAGGTCGATAATAATAACAAAGAAAAACATAACCAATATGGAAGAAGGACTCACGTCACGTGGTAGTCAGCCCGGAAGACTCCGGAACATGTCGGCTTGTCTTTGAAATAACGCTTGGACGTCACGTCCATATGTGGGCTACCAGCGGAGGGGGGGGGGGGGGGGTTGTGGAATAACACATGAAACTACCAGGAAGTGCGAATGAAGCGCGCCCCGCTCTTCCGGGTTTAGTTTCTGGAAGGCGCTGATGTGGGACAAGGGAGCGTCAGACGTGCAAGGGAGCGCCGGTCAATGACATGAACTTTTAAAGCTGTGAAGACGAAACCATAAACGAACAAAATAGAAAATTAAAAGTTATATTCCGGAAATGACGCTTCATTCGGACTAATTGGGCGTTTGTTTGTAGTTCCAAATTGCTTCCTCTTCCCCTGCCAAGACCGGCGGGACGCGACAGCTGCCTTTAGATTATGTACACACACACACACACACGCACACACACACACACACACACACACATTCACTTTCACTTTCACTCAAGTTTTCCTTTTGTTTTTCCTAAAAAAAACCCGCCATCCGTCCTTCTCCCGCGTCGTCCGTCAGTGCGAGTTTGGAGCTGGGAGGAAAGGTCGTTCCGTGGAACAACAGTGCACAAAGATGGGAGGACGAGCCCTGGGCGGTGTCACCTCGGTCCACAACAACCAGAGACCGGTCCATCAGCTGACCCTTTCGCTGACGGCAGTCCGAGAATCCACCGTCTCCTCCCGGCTCGGACAGGGAACGGCGGATTGGGGGACAATGTCTCCTCCTGGGGGGTCGGCCCGCACGGAGCTGGGAGGCCTGCCGGTGCTGTTTGAGCCCTCGGAGACGAGTCCTGGTTCAGCTCTTCTCTCCGTCCTGGGGCCCCCTTCCGCCCTGCGAGCGAGGGCCGCAGTGCTTAGGTCTTGAGGCTGCTCGATCTGCTGAACCGGCAACACCGGGCGGGGTCTACCGGCCGCGCTGATGGACGGTCGCTGCGGCGGGTGGGGCCTGGGGGGCTGTGGCTGGGCGTGCTGAAAGTGTGGTCGGACCTGCGGGGGCCTGGACTGGTAGTGGAGTTGGTATTGCGAAGGAGGTCTCATCGTGGTCTGTGGGGGGGTCCTGTACAGGGACTGCTGCTGAAAGTGGGCTTGGGCTGCATTGGGGGCACTGGTCTGAGGACGGGGCTGAGTCTGAAAGCGGGGTCCGGGTTGAGGCGGGAGCGTCACGGCGGTTTGCGGCCGTAGATTCCTGGTCTGGAGAGGAGGGGCCTGCGAGACGGCCGGGGGGGGCTTTGGAAGGTGTGACGGGGGAGGACCGTGCCGGGCTGGAAGCTGAGGTCTGTGCTGAACCGAAGGCGGCGGTTTCTGGGGGTGCGGCTGAGTCGGCAAGACTCGGGGCTGGGAATGACCTGGAGACTGCTGGGTTTGGAGGGGACACGGCGGGGCTGGGGGCGGCGGATGGGATTGTGGGGGCGGCTTGGGGGCTTGCTGCGTGTCGGTTTTCGGTCTGGATTGGTCGGAGTGTCCAGATGTGGGATGAGGATGATCCTCAGAGGAGGTCTGTTGGTGGCGATGATGGTGATGATGGTGATGATGGCGGTGGTGATGGTGATGATGGTGGTGTTTCTGAGGCGAGTGCTCCTTCCTCTTTTGGCTTTTGGAGGGACTCCTTCCATCTCCTCCTCCCTTTTCTTCGGCGTCCTCGCTCCCTTCCTCCTCGCCACTTCCTGCCGCCGCGCTCTTCTCCTTGTGCTTCCTCTCTTTGTGCGCCTTGTGTCCATGCGGGGAACTTTCCTGGGAAGCGGACGTCTGCTTCTGGGTTTGAGACTGGCTCTGCTCCGATGAGGACGAAGAGGAAGGGTGGGAGGTCTGCGTCGCTTCCCTGGGAACGCCCTCCGTCCTTCCTGGCTCCGAGGTGCTCGCCGCCGGGGTCGGAACGCTCTCCCGCTCCTCCACGGTCTCTCTCGCTTTGCGTTTTTTGATGGGGAGAGCCGTTTCCTGGACGACGGACTCCTTGGTGGCTCTGCGCTTGGCCTCGGCGGCTATGATGGCGGCAGCGGCGTAGCCCCCCGCTGTTGGCATCGCCGAGGTGGACGCTGCCGAGGAAGACGCCACGGCGACCGTCGACGCCGCTGAAGCCGAGGCTGGTTTCCTGCCTCGTTTCTTGGGCGCCGTCTGCGGAGGGGCGGGGAGATCCTGGTCTGACTTCCTCTTCCTGCCTGGGCGGGACTTGATTGACGGCAGCGTAGGAGGAGACACCTGGAAGGCAGTGATAAGTAACAGCATCTATTTGTGTCTTGAAGTTTTTACCAAAGCTTTTTTTGAACATTACTGAACTTTTCACATTTGAATTTTTCAAATGATGCTGACAGTTTTTTGCACTGATTCTGAAACTGGAATTTTAAACACACAAATTTGGGTCACTTTTTAATCAGTGAAACATAATTTAATATAAAAAAAAAATTCAGTTACATAAATTCAGAGTCGAAAAAAAGCTTCTTTTTTTTTAAAAAAAGACACAAATTAACTTTTGTAGTATTGAAGCAACAAATATTTCTGCGCTGAATTTTTGGGGGCAGAATTTTTTTTTACACTGATTTTGCTTACAAGTTTTTATTCAATGAAACTGTCCGCATAATTTAATTAAATGTAATTCACAAAATCCAAGCGCAATAAAATTTAGTTACATAAATTTAGTGACCTTCGTAGTTTGAAGCAACGAATCTATTGCGCCAAAAAAAATTTACACAGAATTTGTACACACTAAATTTGAACAAATGGAATTTTCAAACACACACATTTTGCTCACAAATTTTGTATTCAATAAAATGGTCAGGTTAATATTATGTAAAAAAAAATTCAGTTCACAAAAATCAGGAGCAAAACATCAAGTGTCAAAAAAAGAGCTTTCATAATAAAGACACAAACTAACCTCCGTAGTTTTGAAGCAACAAATATTTCTACGCTGAATTTTTGGGGGCAGAATTTTTTTTTTACACTGATTTTGCTCACAAGTTTTTATTCAATGAAACTGTCCGCATAATTTAATGACAAAAAATGTAATTCACAAAATCCAAGCGCAAAAAATTTAGTTACATAAATTTAGTGACCTTCGTAGTTTGAAGCAACGAATATCCATCCATCCATCCATTTTCTACCGCTTATTCCCTTCGGAGTCGCGGGGGGGCTGGAGCCTATCTCAGCTACAATTGTATATTTGCGGCAAAAAAAATTTACACAGAATTTTTACACACTAAATTTGAACAAACTGAATTTTCAAACACACATATTTTGCTCACAAATTTTTTATTCAATAAAATGGTCAGGTTAATTTCATGTAAAAAAAATTTCAGTTCACAAAAATCAGGAGCAAAACATCGAGTGTCAAAAAAAGAGCTTTCATAATAAAGACACAAACTAACCTCCGTAGTTTTGAAGCAACAAATATTTCTACGCTGAATTTTTGGGGGCAGAATTTTTTTTTTACACTGATTTTGCTCACAAGTTTTTATTCAATGAAACTGTCCGCATAATTTAATGACAAAAAATGTAATTCACAAAATCCAAGCGCAAAAAATTTTGTTACATAAATTTAGTGACCTTCGTAGTTTGAAGCAACGAATATATTTGCGGCAAAAAAAATTTACACAGAATTTTTACACACTAAATTTGAACAAACGGAATTTTCAAACACACACATTTTGCTCACAAATTTTTTATTCAATAAAATGGTCAGGTTAATTTCATGTAAAAAAAAATCAGTTCACAAAATTCAGGAGCAAAACGTCGAGTGTCAAAAAAAGAGCTTTCATAATAAAGACACAAACTAACCTCCGTAGTTTTGAAGCAACAAATATTTCTACGCTGAATTTTTGGGGGCAGAATTTTTTTTTTACACTGATTTTGCTCACAAGTTTTTATTCAATGAAACTGTCCGCATAATTTAATGACAAAAAATGTAATTCACAAAATCCAAGCGCAAAAAATGTAGTTGCATAAATTTAGTGACCTTCGTAGTTTGAAGCAACGAATATATTTGCGGCAAAAAAAATTTACACAGAATTTTTACACACTAAATTTGAACAAACGGAATTTTCAAACACACACATTTTGCTCACAAATTTTTTATTCAATAAAATGGTCAGGTTAATTTCATGTAAAAAAAAATCAGTTCACAAATTTCAGGAGCAAAACATCGAGTGTCAAAAAAAAAGCTTTCATAATAAAGACACAAACTAACCTCCGTAGTTTTGAAGCAACAAATATTTCTGCACTGAATTTAATTTTTTTTATGGTGATTTTTTTTTTTAATGCTGAATTTTATAACACTATTTTGACAAACTGGAATTTTAAACACACATTTTGCGGACTGATTTTTATTCAATTAAATTATCATCATAATTCGATGTAAAAAATTTAAATTCACAAAATTCAAAAGCAAAAAATTCAGCTAAATAAATCAGTGACCTTTTCAAGCAACAAATAATTCTGCACTGAATTTTTCACCCTGAATTTTTAAAACACTATTTTAACAAACTTAATTCTAAATACACAAATTTTGCTAACAATTTTTTATTCAATGAAACTGTCAGCATAATTTGATGAGAAAAACTTAAATTCACAAAATCCAAACGCCAAAAAATTCAGTTACATAAATGTTGTTTCAGAAAATATCTTTCGTAATAAAAACACAAATTAACCTTCATAGTTTTTAAGTAACGAATATTTCTGTGCTAAATCTTTTTACACAAATTTTTTATATGCCAGATTTTTTTACACTGATTTTTAACAAACTGAATTTTTAAACACAAATTTTGCTCACCAATTTTTATTCACGACCCCAAAAGGGACAAGCGGTAGAAAATAGATGGATGGATACATTGTCAGCTTAATTTTATGTCAAAAAAATTAATTCACAAAATCCTAACGCAAAAAATTCATTTACATAAAGTCAGTGTGCAAAGAAGATTTTGTAATAAAGACACAAATTAACCTTTGTAGTTTTGAAGCAACAAATATTTCTGCGCTAAATTTTTTTGCACCAAATTTTTCTGCGCTAACTTTTTTTTTTACGCAAAATTTTTTATACTGAATTTTTTACACTGATTTTAACAAATTTAAATTTTAAACACACACATTTGGCTCACTTTTTATACAATGAAACATAATTTGATGTAAAAAAATAAATAAAACGCTAAAAATTCATTTACATAAAATCCATTCCCTTTTTCACCCCCTGGGAGGTGAGGGGAGCAGTGAGCAGCAGCGGTGGCTGCGCCCGGGAATAATTTTTGGTGATTTAACCCCCAATTCCAACCCTTGATGCTGAGTGCCAAGCAGGGAGGCAATGGGTCCCATTTTTATAGTCTTTGGTATGACTCGGCCGGGGTTTGAACTCACAACCTACCGATCTCAGGGCGGACACTCCAACCACAAATTAAATTATTTTTTTATGCTGACATTTTTACACTCTGAATTTTAAAAAAAATTTACAAACTACATTTTTAAACACACACATTTTGCTCACAGATTTTTATTCAATTTATAATCGGCTTAATTTGATACGAAATTCAAGCGCAAAAAATTCAGCTAAATACATTTGGTGACCTTTGTAGTTTTGAAGCAACAAATATTTCTGCACTGAATTTTTTTACACTGAATTTTTCACTCTGAATTTTTTTTAGCTGAATTTTGACAAATTAATTTTTAAACACACACATTTTACTATAAAATCTGCATTAAAAATGATTTAATGAAATTGTCAGCTTATTTTGATTCAAAATTCAAATGCTAAAAAATTCAGCTGAATACATTTAGTGACCTTCGTTGTTTTGAAGCAACAAATATTTCTGCACTGAAATTTTCTACGATAAATTCAATGAATTTGTCAGCTTAATTTAATGTAAAAAAATCAAGTTCGCAAAATTCAAAGGTGAAAAATTTGGTTACACAAATTACATCTCAAAAAAAGCTTTGGAAATAAAGACACAAACTAACCTTCGCAATTTTGAAGAAACAAATATTTCTGCACCAAACTTTTTCCGCGCAATTTTTTTTGCCAACAAATTTTCATTCGTTGAATTTTTTTATGCTGAAATTTTTACACTCTGAATTAAAAAAAAATATTTTGACAAACTTCATTTAAAAACACACACATTTTTGCTCACTGATTTTTATTTAATTAAATGATCGGCTTAATTTGATACGAAATTCAAGCGCAAAAAATTCAGCTAAATACATTTGGTGACCTTTGTAGTTTTGAAGCAACAAATATTTCTGCACTGAATTTTTTTACACTGAATTTTTCACTCTGAATTTTTTTTAGCTGAATTTTGACAAATTAATTTTTAAACACACACATTTTACTATAAAATCTGCATTAAAAATGATTTAATGAAATTGACAGCTTAATTTGATTCAAAATTCAAATGCTAAAAAATTCAGCTAAATACATTTAGTGACCTTCGTTGTTTTGAAGCAACAAATATTTCTGCACTGAAATTTTCTACGATAAATTCAATGAATTTGTCAGCTTAATTTAATGTAAAAAAATCAAGTTCGCAAAATTCAAAGGTGAAAAATTTGGTTACACAAATTACGTCTCAAAAAAAGCTTTGGAAATAAAGACACAAACTAACCTTCGCAATTTTGAAGAAACAAATATTTCTGCACCAAACTTTTTCCGCGCAATTTTTTTTGCCAACAAATTTTCATTCGTTGAATTTTTTTATGCTGAAATTTTTACACTCTGAATTAAAAAAAAAATATTTTGACAAACTTCATTTAAAAACACACACATTTTTGCTCACTGATTTTTATTTAATTAAATGATCGGCTTAATTTGATACGAAATTCAAGCGCAAAAAATTCCGCTAAATACATTTAGTGACCTTTGTAGTTTTGAAGCAACAAATATTTGTGCACTGAATTTTTTTACACAGAATTTTTCACTCTGAATTTTTTTTAGCTGAATTTGAACAAACCTCATTTTTAAACACACACATTTTACGAAAAAAAAATCTGCATTAAAAAAATCATTTAATGAAATTGTCAGCTTAATTTGATTCAAAATTCAAACGCTAAAAAATTATGCTAAATACATTTAGTGACCTTTGTTGTTTTGAAGCAACAAATATTTCTGCACTGAAATTTTCTACGATAAATTCAATGAATTTGTCAGCTTAATTTAATGTAAAAAAATTAAGTTTGCAAAATTCAAAGGCGAAAAATTTGGTTACCGGTACATAAATTCTGTCTCAAAAAAAGCTTTGAAAATAAAGACACAAACTAACCTTCGCAATTTTGAAAAAACAAATAGTTCTTCCCTAAACTTTTTCCGCCCAATTTTTTTTGCCAACAAATTTTCATTCGTTGAATTTTTTTATGCTGACATTTTTACACTCTGAATTAAAAAAACATTTTTTTGACAAACTGGATTTTCAAACACACACATTTTGCTCACTGATTTTTATTTAACTAAATGATCGGCTTAATTTGATACGAAATTCAAGCGCAAAAAATTCAGCTAAATACATTGGGTGACCTTTGTAGTTTTGAAGCAACAAATATTTCTGAACTGAATTTTTTTACACAGCATTTTTCACTCTGAATTTTTTTTAGCTGAATTTGAACAAACCTCATTTTTAAACACACATATTTTACGAAAAAGATCAGCATTAAAAAAATTATTTAATGAAATTGTCAGCTTAATTTGATTCAAAATTCAAATGCTAAAAAATTCTGCTAAATACATTTAGTGACCTTTGTTGTTTTGAAGCAACAGTTATTTCTGCACTGAAATTTTCTGCGATAAATTCAATGAATTTGTCAGCTTAATTTAATGTAAAAAAATTAAGTTCGCAAAATTCAAAGGCGAAAAATTTGGTTACATAAATTCTGTCTCAAAAAAAGCTTTGAAAATAAAGACACAAACTAACCTTCGCAATTTTGAAGAAACAAATACAGGTATTTCTTCCCTAAACTTTTTCCACCTAATTTTTTTTGCCAACAAATTTTCATTTGTTGAATTTTTTATGCTGACATTTTTACACTCTGAATTAAAAAAACTTTTTTTTTGACAAACTGGATTTTCAAACACACACATTTTGCTCACTGATTTGTATTCAATTAAATGATCGGCTTAATTTGATACGAAATTCAAGTGCAAACAATTCAGCTAAATACATTTGGTGACCTTTGCAGTTTTGAAGCCACAAATATTTCTGCACTGAATTTTTTTACACTGAATTGATCACTCTGAATTTTTTTAGCTGAATTTTAACAAACTTAATTTTTAAACACACAGATTTTACGAAAAAAATCTGCATTAAAAAAATTATTGAATGAAATTGTCAGCTTAATTTGATTCAAAATTCACGGCAATATTTGCACTGGATTTTTCTGCGCAAAAATTTTTCACACTGATTTTTTTTTTCCCTGAATTTGAACAAACTACATTTTTAAACAAAAATTTTACGAAAACATCGGCATTCAAAAAAATGATTTAATGAAATTGTCAGCATAATTTGATGAGAAAAAAATGTATTCACAAAATCGAAATGCAAAAGATTGTTGAAAAACGAGGCAAATGATGATACCTTTGATGTTGTGGGCGTGGTCCCGCTGCTGGACTCCGCCTTGCCGTAGGGCATCTTGACCAAGAGTTTCCCTGGAGATTTCTCCACCACGCGCTTCATGGCCACGCCCTCTGTGGCCTGCCGCATCTTCCCGCTGCCTAAACACAGAGCACCGAACACGTCAGCCAAGTCGCCGCGTCGCCGTGGTTACACAGCGCTCACCTTTCGGCCTGCCACGGCCTCGGCCGGACGGTTTGGCCGCCTTTGGCGCCTTGGGGGGCTTCTTCTCGCGGCGGGACGGGCTTCCGCGTCCGGTCACGGTGAAGTCAAAGTCGTTGGGGTCGGTGGTGGTGTCGCCGACCTTCTGGAAGTAGGCCATGAGCTCCACCTTGGAGCGGAACGCCTTTCCCTCCGAGCTTGAGCACAGCGAGAGCGGGTCATGGCTCGTGCGCGCGAGGACAAACGACAGAAGCGCATCTTACTTGATCAGGTAGACGTCAAACTTCCCCGCCGAGCGTCCGGACTTCCTCTGCTTGAGCTTACGGGTCCAGCCTGCGGGCAGCGAGGGGTCGTCGTACAGCGGTCCACGGTCTCGGATGATGGAGCGCCGCTGCCTGGGAGACCCTGCGGGCTCCGCCTCGGGCTGCGTCCCCGCCCCCTGCGAGGGCCCCGCCACGGGCTCTGATGCCTGCCAGGGAGGCAAGGACATGAAACAAGGCGACGGTATTAGGACCCTCCCCTTTTAGGAGGGAAGATCCTTTAGTTCTCACTAGGGTTGTCCCGATACCAATATTTTAGTACCGGCACCAAAATGTATTTTGATACTTTTCGGTACTTTTCTAAATAAAGGGGACCACAAAAAAATTTCATTATTGGCTTTATTGTAACAAAAAATCTTAGGGTACATTAAACATATGTTTATTATTGTAATTTAGTCCTTAAATAAAATAGTGAACATACTAGACAACTTGTCTTTTCGTAGTAAGTAAACAAACAAAGACTGCTGACATATGCAGTAACATATTGTGTCATTTATCATTCTATTATTTTGTCTACCAGTACTTTATGAGGGACAAACTGTAAAAATTGATTATTAACCTAGTTTTTCGTTTACTATTAATATCTGCTTACTTTCTGTTTTAACATGTTCTATCTACACTTATGTTAAAATGTAATAATCACTTATTCTTCTCTTCTTTGATACTTTACATTAGTTTTGGATGATACCACACATCTAGGTATCGATCCGATACCAAGTAGTTACAGGATCAAACATTGGTCACATTCAGGGACGTATTTACTGAGTTTATAAATATAATATGATTTTTTTTTAAAAAGGAAAGATTTTGTGACGATAAAAAATATTGATGTAATCATAGTAGTATCGACTATTGTACTTGGTATCATTACAGTGCAGTGTTTCCTATAAACTGCCAAGATACCTGCGGCAGTGGGGGCGTTGCTATGGGCGTGGCTATGGGCGTGGTCACCGTGACATCATCGAGTAATTTGCATAATTTACTACAATGATTTGATTTTCTCTAAAAAGGCTCAAAAAATGTATGCTTACTAATTAATAATAACAGTTTTGTTTTAAACGTCCATCCATCCATCCATCCAATTTACAATATAATTACAACACTTTATGTACATATTTATATACAGATTTGAACAATAAGTTATTCACTGAAATCTATTTATTAATTGTGGTTCCTACAAAAAATATATCTTATAAAATATAAAAGCTAAAATGTCTCAAAGCTCTGCCCCTTTAATTAGTGCATACTAAATAATCTAACTTTAGCCTACTACTACAACCATATTATTTACCAGCAACATAAAGTGAAACAGAGGCAGAGGTGTCCTGCCACAGTCAGTAACAAATAAACAGAAAACAGTAGTGGTGGTAGATAGACACAGAGCTTCATCAAACATCTGATCCACTGAACAAAGAGCTCCAAAAATCTTGAACTTTAGACTGCCACCAGTTTTACTCCCTACACTTAACCATGTGTTTCCTGCTGCCTGCAGACTTTGCACCCTTTGTTATATACACATGTTGTGTTTCTAATATAAATACATTTAATAAAGTCAAATACAAATAAGGCAACAAGAGAAGTATCCTACACTTCTCTTTTGTAAAGTAAATCTGAACAGCCGATATGGGCATCTACATCAACTATATGATTTGCCTGAGAAGCTGGAGAGGACAAAAAAATTAAAAAAAAAAAAAAAAAAAAAATTTTTATTTTACATTTTTTTGGTTTTATTTGTGGCGGACGTAATTCTTTCGTGGCGAGCCGCCACAAATAAATGAATGTGTGGGAAACCCTGCAGTGGATGTCAGGTGTAGATCCACCCATGGCATTTGTTTACATTCAGGAGCGCTAGCTTTTGTTAGCGGTGACACCGGTCAGCTATTGTATCCTCCTACGGTGTGGAGTGAAGCATGTTTAGCTACTCCTCGTCCTGCAGTGATAATGATACTTGTAAGAAACGTACTTTATTTGTCCGCATGGAGGCTAGGATTAGTGATTTAGAAGTAGCTAAAACACTGCAGACTGCGGATGGATGGTAGCTGCTAGCTAGCTAGCCATGTCTTAAAGCACCTCTTCCTGAGGGCGTTTCAGTGTTATAACTTCACCTTTATCTTTACTTTTTGGACCAAAATGCGTCCATTCTCCCTTTTCTGTCTACACACTGCGTCTGCTTGTAAGTACTCTGTGATTGTGCGCTGCCTAACATGCTCCTCTGCTCGTAAAACCAGCAATGTCACAATGTGACGTCATGCCCGGGAACCGGTACTTTTCGAGTATAGTACCGTTTATGATTCATTAGTACCGTGATACTATACCAGTACCGGTATACCGTACTGCCCTAGTTCTCACGCTGTTGCACTGCCCGGACGGGTATCGAAACTGAAAGTGAACTTGACACGTTCTCCTCCTCGCTAACCTCCAGGGTGGTACTTCATGACACCATTAGCCGAGAGAAAACAATATGCTACGCTTTGCACCCTGCGGCTTACAAAACGGTGCGGCTAATTTATAGATTTTTCTTCGCTGACGGCCATAAAGCAAATCGTTTTTGTCAAACACACGCAAAGACGCTTAGACGGTGTGTTATTGTTTGTGCTGAGGCGCCGTCTTTTGGACGAGTTTGCTCACCGTGCATGTCTACGAGTGTTTCCTGCTGTTTAAAGCTCTGAGCCGGAAGTAGAAGTGCCGTTCTGTCTTCTTGCCGTATGGATTCTTTATTCATCACTCCGAGCAACGTTTGTGTTACAATATAGCTAAAACTATTCATACTTACTAAACTGTCCCACGTGTGATGTCTGTAGGAGTGTTTCCATGCATATTTGTACGTGCTATCGTAATGTTTCAGTTTCAGTTTATTTCCAACATGCATACGATACAATGTCGTGCATCACATATATCCGGTTGTTTCATTACAGCACGTCCGAAAAGGAGTAGGAAGAAGCTGAGCTTATTTAATCCTACCCTTTTTCATACCTTAGCAATTTTATCCCATTTCCCTGTTCTCTGTAACAGAACGGTGAATAAATAAAATAATAATAATAATAAATCATTTAAAAAAGGGTTCAAGATGATCATCATAATTCTTCTTCTGTGCACTTTGGGAACACTTGTAGTTTGAACAGTCTCTTAAACTGAATCATATTGGTGCTTTGTTTGATTTATTTGCTTAATTCATCCCATAATTTAATTGCCCATACGGATATACTAAAAGTTTTAAGTGTTCTACATGCACTTACAGAACTTTCCTCCAGAAGGTCTTATCTGTGTCCATGTGATGTCAGATGAAACAAAAATGGAGCTGTTTGGCCACAATACCCAGCAATATGTTTGGAGGAGAAAAGGTGAGGCCTTTAATCCCAGTAACACCATTCCTACCGTCAAGCATGGTGGTGGTAGTATTATGCTCTGTTGCCTGTTTTGCTGCCAATGGAAGTGGTGCTTTACAGAGAGTAAATGGGACAATGAAAAAGGAGGATTACCTCCAAATTCTTCAGGACAACCTAAAATCATCAGCCCGGAATTATGGTTTTAGTATGGCCTTCCCAAAGTCCTGACTTACACATGTGGACAATGCTAAAGAAACAAGTCCATGTCAGAAAACCAACAAATGTAGCTGAACTGCACCAATTTTGACAAGAGGAGTGGTCAAAAATTAAAGCAGAAGCTTGCCAGAAGCTTGTGGATGGCTACCAAAAGCGCCTTATTGCAGTGAAACTTGCCAAGGGACATGTAACCAAATTAGGGCTGCAACAACTAATCGATTAAATCGATTATATAAATAGTTGGCGATTAATTAAAACTGCTTCCACAGTGGAGTGTTTTAAGTCTCGTCTTAAGACCCACTTTTATTCTTTGGCTTTTAACACTACGTGAGTTGTGTGGTCTTCTGTCCTCTGTTGTCCTCTGTTTTTTATAAATTTTGATGTCTATTTTACTGTTTTAATTGGTTTTACCCTTTAAAATCGTTTTTAATCATATTTATTTCTTATATTGTTTTTGTATTGGTTTTCTATTCATTTATTCTTTGTTTTTATTCAGTCATTGGTGTAGCATAATATTGTTTTTAATATTGTTTTTAGTATTGTTTTTAACATGGCTGTGCAGCACTTTGGAAACATTCTTGTTGTGTAAATGTGCTATATAAATAAAGTGGATTGGATTGGATTGAATTTAGTCATTGATTCGTTGGATCTATGCTTTGCGCATGCGCAGAGGCAATAATTTTTGTATTTTTTAATTTATTTTTATTTGTAATTTTTATTTTTTATAATAAACCTTTATAAACTGCAACATGTACAAACAGCTGAGAAACAATAATCAAAATAAGTATGGTGCCAGTATGCTGGGTTTTTTTTCAATAAAATACTGGAAAGGATAAAAATGTAGTTTGTCTCTTTTATCCGATTATTAAACGAAGTAATAATCGACAGATTAATCGATTATCAAATTAATCGTTAGTTGCAGCCCTAAACCAAATATTAACATTTCTGTATGTATACATTTGACCCAGCAGATTTGGTCACATTTTCAGTAGACCCATAATAAATTCATAAAAGAACCAAACTTCATGAATGTTTTTTTGTGACCAACAAGTATGTGCTCCATCGCTCTATCACAATAAAAATAAGAGTTGTAGAAATGATTGGAAACTCAAGACAGCCATGACATTATGTTCTTTACAAGTGTATGTAAACTTTTGACCACGACTGTAAATAACCATTTAGAGAATATTTCTGTGTAAATAACTAATTTCACAAAGTATCTATCTGCGACTTATAGTCCGGTGTGACTAATATATGGATACATATTTTTTTATTCTAAAATATAGTGCGCCCTATAGTCTGGGAAATACGGTATGTGTGTTCAAGCAGAACGAAGGCCAATTCTAAGGCGTACTATTCTGCTTAAAAGGTGGAATACGTTCCTCTGACAATGGTGGGTGGAACCTTCACTCACTGAGTCGTGGGGCTCCTGGGAGGGAGGAGCCGGCTCAACATGGCGGCGTTCCTTGCGAGGCTTCTTGGTCTTGCTGTGGGACTGTTCTCGCTCTGGACGCTCCTCCTGGCCCTCCTCTCTGCGGAAGACACGCGACATCACTCGTTACGTCGCATTGAGCCAGATGGATCACACTTTGATTAATCGCGATTAATCGCAGTAGATCATTTGCACGCATAGCAGTGTTTCCCATAAACTGCCAAGATACCTGTGGTGGTGGGGGCGTGGCTATGGGCGTGGTCACCATGACATCATCAAGTAATTTGCATAATTTACTACAATGATATGATTTTCTCTAAAAAGGCTCAAAAAATGTATACTTACTAATTAATAATAACAGTTTTGTTTTCAACGTCCATCCATCGATCCATCCATTTTACAATATAATTACAACACTTTATGTACATATTTATATACAGATTTGAACAATAAGTTATTCACTGAAATATATTTATTAATTGTGGTTCTTACAAAAAATATATCTTATAAAATATAAAAGCTGAAATGTCTCTTAAAGCTCTGCCCTTTTAATTAATGCATACTAAATAATTTAACTTTAGCCTACTACTACAACCATATTATTTACCAGCAACATAAAGTGAAACAGAGGCAGAGGTGTACTGCCACAGTCAGTAACAAATAAACAGAAAACAGTAGTGGTCAAATACAAATAAGGCAACAAGAGAAGTATCCTACACTTCTCTTTTGTAAAGTAAATCTGAACAGCCTATATGGGCATCTACATCAACTATATGATTTGCCTGAGAAGCTGGACAGGACAAAAAAAAAATTAAAAAAACAACAACAACAAAAAATTATAATAATATATATATATATATATTTTTTTTTTTTTTTTTTTGGCGGACGTAATTCTTTTGCGGTGGGCCGCCACAAATAAATGAATGTGTGGGAAACACTGTATAGTTTAAATCACCTTATTAAAAAGACCCCAATGTTAAGTCAGTTTTATTTGTCAGAATGTTATCAATATTTTACTTGAACGCACGTCAGTAATTCACGATTAATTTAATTAGACAAAAGCTTCGGTTTCTATTAGAGATGTCCGAGAATATCGGACTGCCGATATTACCGGATGCTTTAAAATGTAATATCGGAAATTATTGGTATCGGTTCCAAACAGTAAAATTTATGACTTTTTAAAACGCCGCTGTGTACACGGACGTAGGGGGAAGTACGGAGTGCCAATAAACCTTAAAGGCGCTGCCCAGTCACATAATATCTACGGCTTTTCACACACACACAAGTGAATGCAACGCATACTTGGTCAACAGCCATACAGGTCACACTGAGGGTGGACGTATAAACAACATTAACACTGTTACAAATATGCACCACACTGTGAACCCACACCAAACAAGAATGACAAACATTTCGGGAGAACATCCACACCGTAACACAACATAAACACGCTACAATATACACTCCCCCATATATTACTTATTATGAATGTTACTACATGACATGTATACTTACATCATGTATTGTATATATTACATGTTATTATACATTTTACTACATTACATATATACTTACATCATGTATATAATACATGTTATTATGAATGTTACTACATGACATATACTTACATCGTGTATATATTACATGTTATTATGAATGTTACTACATTACATATATACTTACAGCATGATGAAAATATGCAAATATTACATGTTATTATGAATGTTACTTCATGACATATACTTACATCATGTATATATTACATGTTATTATGCATGTTAGTACATTACAAATATACTTACATCATGTATATATTACATGTTATTATGAATGTTACTACATTACATATAAACTTACAGCATGATGAAAATATGTAAATATTACATATTATGAATGTTACTACATTACATATATACTTACAGAATGATGAAAATATGTAAATATCACATGTTATAATGAATGTGCCTGTAACTACATGACATATATACTTACATCATGTATATAAAATGTTGATGGAGGTCTTCGGATGTTCTTTAAAATACCTTGTAGGTGTGGAGTACAATTACTTCCAAAATTCCGCAAACAAAATTGTTTTACTCACGTCCAACGATTCGCACGTAAAATAACAATTGTCTTGAATTAAAAGATACTTTTTTTCTGCGAGGAAAATAACGATTCGCAAGTATAAAAACAATTTTCTTCAAATTAAAACTTTTGGCAGTAATATTCCAACCTGTGGAGTGAAATCACTGCCAAAACTCCATAACACAAAAATGTTTTTACTCACGCCCAACGATTCGCTAGTGAAAAAAAAAAATGTTTATGCACACTAAAAAACGATTCACAAGTATAATAATCGAAAGAATTGCTTTTTTACTTGCAGAAAATATTTTTTTACTTGCGAATTGTTAAGCGTGAGTGAAAACATTTTGTGTGTTTGTGGAGTTTTGGCAGTGATTTCACTCCATAGGGTGGAATATTGTTTTAACTTGAAGAATTTTATACTTGCTAATTGTTATTTTCACTTGGGGAAAATTGGTTTTATACTTGCTAATTGTTTTCATACTCACGAAATGTTGTTTACACTTGCAGAAAATTGTTTATACACTTGCAAATAGTTTTTTACTTGCAGAAAATGTTTTTTTACTTGCGAATTGTTGAGCGTGAGTGAAAACTTTTTTGTGTGTTTGTGGAGTTTTGGCAGTGATGTCACTCCACAGGGTGGAATGTTGTTTTAACTTGAAGACAATTGCTTTTATACTTGCTAATAATTTTTTTAGTTGGAGAAAATAGTTTTTATACTTGCTAATCGTTTTTTTTACTTGGAGAAAATTGTTTTTATATTTGCTAATCGTTTTTTTTACTTGGGGAAAATTGTTTTTATATTTGTTAATTGTTATTTTTACTTGGGGAAAATTGTTTGTATACATGCTAATCGTTTTTTTTACTTGGGGAAAATTGGTTTTATGCTTGCTAATTGTTTTCATACTCGCGAAATCTTTTTACACTTGCAGAAAATTGTTTATACACTTGCAAATAGTTTTTTACTTGCAGAAAATAGTTTTTTACTTGCGAATTGTTGAGCGTGAGTGAAAACTTTTTAGTGTGTTTGCGGAGTTTTGGCAGTGATTTCACTCCACAGGGTGGAATATTGTTTTAACTTGAAGACAATTGCTTTTATACTTGCTAATAATTTTTTTAGTTGGAGAAAATAGTTTTTATACTTGCTAATCGTTTTTTTTACTTGGAGAAAATTGTTTTTATACTTGCTAATCGTTTTTTTTACTTGGGGAAAATTGTTTTTATATTTGTTAATTGTTATTTTTACTTGAGGAAAATTGTTTGTATACATGCTAATCGTTTTTTTTACTTGGGGAAAATTGGTTTTATGCTTGCTAATTGTTTTCATACTCGCGAAATGTTTTTACACTTGCAGAAAATTGTTTATACACTTGCAAATAGTTTTTTACTTGCAGAAAATAGTTTTTTTACTTGCGAATTGTTGAGCGTGAGTAAAAACATTTTTGTGTGTTTGTGGAGTTTTGGCAGTGATTTCACTCCACAGGGTGAAATATTGTTTTAACTTGAAGAAAATTGGTTTTATACCTGCTAATCGCTTTTTTTTACTTGGAGAAAATTGTTTTTATACTTGCTAAATGTTTTTACACTTACAGAAAATTGTTTATACACTTGCAAATATTTTTTTACCTAAGGATACTTGTTTGAATCAAGTACTTGCGAATCTTATTTTTACATCGCAAAAATCGTTTTACTAAAATTTGTGTGTGCTTGTGGAGTTTTGCTAGTAATTTCCCTCCATAGAATAAAGTGATCCCCATAGGCTCCATTGTTAGCTGACTTTTGCAAGCGTTTATTTACTAATTAGAATGCGTAGAAAAAGAACAGCATGTGTTCTTGTCTTACATTAGGATTGTGAATGATAGGCGAACTTCCAAAAAAGCTCAGTTCCCCTTTAAGTGTCATGCAGGTGTAAGTCGATGCTGAATATACAGTCGTGGTCAAAATTTTACATACACTTGTAACGGACATAATGTCATGGCTGTCATGGCTGTCTTGAGTTTCCGATAATTTCTACAACTCTTTTTTTTTTTGTGATAGAGTTGTTGGAGCACAAACTTGTTGGTCACAAAAAACATTCATGGAGTTTAGTTCTTTTATTAAATTATTATGGGTCTACTGAAAATGTGACCAAATCTGCTGGGTCAAAAGTATACATACAGCAATGTTAATATTTGGTTACATGTCCCTTGGCAAGTTTCACTGCAATAAGGCACTTTTGGTAGCCATCCACAAGCTTCTGCTTGAATTTTTGACCACTCCTCTTGACAAAATTGGTGCAGTTCAGCTACATTTGTTGGTTTTCTGACATGGACTTCTTTCTTCAGCATTGTCCACATGTCCTGGGATTAAAGGCCTCACCTTTTCTCCTCCAAACATATTGCTGGGTATTGTGGCCAAACAGCTCCATTTTTGTTTCATCTGACCACAGAACTTTCCTCCAGAAGGTCTTATCTTTGTCCATGTGATGTCAGATGAGACAAAAATGGAGCTGTTTGGCCACAATACCCAGCAATATGTTTGGAGGAGAAAAGGTGAGGCCTTTAATCCCAGGAACACCATGTCTACCGTCAAGCATGGTGGTGGTGGTGGTAGTATTATGCTCTGGGCCTGTTTGCTGCCAATGGAAGTGGTACTCTACAGAGAGTAAATGGGACAATGAAAAAGGAGGATTACCTCCAAATTCTTCAGGACAACCTAAAATCATCAACCCGGAGGTTGGGTCTTGGGCACAGTTGGGTGTTCCAACAGGACAATGACCCCAAACACACGTCAAAAGTGGTAAAGGAAGGCCTAAATCAGGCTAGAATCAAGGTTTTAGAATGGCCTTCCCAAATTCCTGACTTAAACGTGTGGACAATGCTGAAGAAACAAGTCCATGTCAGAAAACCAACACATTTAGCTGAACTGCACCAATTTTGACAAGAGGAGTGGTCAAAAATTCAACCAGAAGATTGTGGATGGCTACCAAAAGCGCCTTATTGCAGTGAAACTTGCCAAGGGACATGTAACCAAATATTAACATTGCTATATGTATACTTTAGACCAGGGGTCCCCAAACTTTTTGACTCGGGGGCCCATTGGGTTAAAAAAATTTGGACGGGGGCCGGGCTGTGTATATATATATATATATATATATATATATATATATATATATATATATATCGATACTTTTCGGTACTTAAAGGGGACCACAAAAAATGGCATTATTGGCTTTATTTTAGCAAAAAATCTTACAGTACATTAAATATGTTTCTTATTGCAAGTTTGTCCTTAAATAACATACATAAGTGAACATACAAGACAACTTGTCTTTCATTAGTAAGTAAGCAAATTAGTCTGCTGACATATGCAGTAACATATTGTCATTTTCCATTCTATTATTTTGTCCAAATTATTAAGGACAAGTGGTAGAAAATGAATTATTGATCTACTTGTTCATTTACTGTAAATATCTGCTTACTTTCTCTTTTAACATGTTCTATCTACACTTCTGTTAAAACGTAATAATCACTTATTCTTCTGTTGTTTGATACTTTACATTAGTTTTGGATGATACCAAAAATTTGGGTATCAATCCGATACCAAGTAGTTACAGGATCATACATTGGTCATATTCAAAGTCCTCATGTGTGGGGGCGGACCGGTACTTTTCAGAGGCGGTATAGTACCGATACTGATTTATTAGTATTGCGGTACTATACTAATACCGGTATACCGAACGCGATGATGTCATGTTATCGATGGGAAAATGCATTTTTAGACAATATGATTTGCCTGAGTGGCCAGGAGACACAGAGAGTAACAAGCGGTTGAAAATGGATTAGAAAGGACAGATAAAAAAATGAAAACAATTTTTTTTAAATTTTTTTTTTTTTACTTGGGACTTCCCGCTTGCCGGATTTTGGACACTGACGGGCCGGATCTGGCCGTAGTTTGGGGACCCCTGCTCCAGACCCAGCAGATTTTGTCACATTTTCAGTAGACCCATAATAAATTCATAAAAGAACCAAACATCATGAATGTTTTTTGTGACCAACAAGTATGTGCTCCAATCACTCTATCACAACAAAATAAGAGTTGTAGAAATGATTGGAAACTCAAGACAGCCATGACATTATGTTCTTTACAAGTGTATGTAAACTTTTGACCACGACTGTATGTACAAACCCCGTTTCCATATGAGTTGGGAAATTGTGTTAGATGTAAATATAAACGGAATACAATGATTGCAAATCCTTTTCAACCCATATTCAGTTGAATGCACTACAAAGACAAGATATTTGATGTTCAAACTCATAAACTTTATTTTTTTTTTGCAAATAATAATTAACTTAGAATTTCATGGCTGCAACACGTGCCAAAGTAGTTGGGAAAGGGCATGTTCACCACTGTGTTACATGGCCTTTCCTTTTAACAACACTCAGTAAACGTTTGGGAACTGAGGAGACACATTTTTGAAGCTTCTCAGGTGGAATTCTTTCCCATTCTTGCTTGATGTACAGCTTAAGTTGTTCAACAGTCCGGGGGTCTCCGTTGGGGTATTTTAGGCTTCATAATGCACCACACATTTTCAATGGGAGACAGGTCTGGACTACAGGCAGGCCAGTCTAGTACCCACACTCTTTTACTATGAAGCCATGTTGATGTAACACGTGACTTGGCATTGTCTTGCTGAAATAAGCAGGGGCGTCCATGGTAACGTTGCTTGGATGGCAACATATGTTGCTCCAAAACCTGTATGTACCTTTCAGCATTAATGGCGCCTTCACAGATGTGTAAGTTACCCATGTCTTGGGCACTAATACACCCCCATACTATCACAGATGCTGGCTTTTCAACTTTGCGCCTATAACAATACGGATGGTTCTTTTCCTCTTTGGTCCGGAGGACACGACGTCCACAGTTTCCAAAAACAATTTGAAATGTGGACTCGTCAGACCACAGAACACTTTTCCACTTTGTATCAGTCCATCTTAGATGAGCTCAGGCCCAGCGAAGCCGACTGCGTTTCTGGGTGTTGTTGATTAACGGTTTTTGCCTTGCATAGGAGAGTTTTAACTTGCACTTACAGATGTAGCAACCAACTGTAGTTACTGACAGTGGGTTACTGAAGTGTTCCTGAGCCCATGTGGTGATATCCTTTACACACTGATGTCGCTTGTTGATGCAGTACAGCCTGAGGGATCGAAGGTCACGGGCTTAGCTGCTTACGTGCAGTGATTTCTCCAGATTCTCTGAACCCTTTGATGATATTACGGAGCGTAGATGGTGAAATCCCTAAATTCCTTGCAATAGCTGGTTGAGAAAGGTTTTTTTTAAACTGTTCAACAATTTGCTCACGCATTTGTTGACAAAGTGGTGACCCTCGCCCCATCCTTGTTTGTGAATGACTGAGCATTTCATGGAATCTACTTTTATACCCAATCATGGCACCCACCTGTTCCCAATTTGCCTGTTCACCTGTGGGATGTTCCAAATAAGTGTGTGATGAGCATTCCTCAACTTTATCAGTATTTATTGCCACCTTTCCCAACTTCTTTGTCACGTGTTGCTGGCATCAAATTCTAAAGTTAATGATTATTTGCACAAAAAAAAGTTTATCAGTTTGAACATCAAATATGTTGTCTTTGTAGCATATTCAACTGAATATGGATTGAAAATGATTTGCAAATCATTGTATTCCGTTTATATTTACATCTAACACAATTCCCCAACTCATATGGAAACGAGTTTTACATGTGATTTATTTATTTTTTAGTTCTTTATTCTATATTTGGGTTACTGCAGGGATTCGAACCCTGTAACTTCTGGTTTTGAGAAAGGCTGCTGCAGCCACAAGAACAGGAAGTGCTGGGGAGGACATGTCACTAACTGTTGGCAGCTAAAAAAGGTAATCAATGGGCTGTCCATTTATTATAAACAACACACAATGCCTGCTCAGCAGCACCTGGGCGGAGGATGCTGACCACGCAACGGGAAGTAAACAAGTCGATAATAAGTGCAGCAAAACAACAAAAATGAGCATGAAAACACTCAAGTGTTTGCTATACGACTAGCTCACAGTTGCTAGCCACCTGCGTGCTAACGCTGCCGTGTCCCCGCGGATGAAGCCTGGCGGGCGGGCAACAGCCGCGCCGAGCCCCCCGGCCGACGTCCGGCGGGCGCCAGAGGACGCCAGCGTAGCTCGGCGAAGAAGCGGGATGCGAGCGACGTACGAGCGGCTAAAAGTCGGGGCTGAGCTGGAAGTTGGTGACGTATTCCGACGGGAGTCCGCTCCCACCGAAAACAGGCCGGTGGAAAAATGAACGCACTTTGAGGGGAATTAAAAAGACGACAGAAAGATGGCGGAGGCGGCCAAGACGGTGACGCTTTTACAGAAGATGAAATATATATATATTTTTAAAATAGCTTACTTACATTCGCTCCTCCTCGCTCTCCACGGCAGCCATTTTTATTTAAATAAATAATTTTATATATAAAAAAATAAAAAAGCCTCCAAACATCTCTGCTGCACCCCGCCCCCTCCGAGTCCTTTTCCAACCACCGTCAGCGAGCAAAACAACGCGAGATCTGGAGAAAGACGCGCAGGCGTGATGAGATCTCGCGAGATTCAGGCATGGGGTCAGACTGGGACGACGAGGCTTGGTTGTCCTGTAATTACATTGATAACGTTATAAATGCAATAATACATTTTTATAGCGTCTTTTGTAATCAACATTTTTTAAAATCCAACACAGTATTTATCAGAATCGTTTTTTTCTAGTTTGAGGCACTTTTTAAATCGATTTCCTTTCTTTTCAAAGTTGTTTTGTCGTTTTTTACATGTTTGTGATATATTTCTGCTGATTCTAATCTATTCAACTTTATGAGAAACTCATTGACGAGGTCTTAAGACGATGTTGGAACAGAACATGCTTTACTGGACTCACACACGCCCGGAGTCCTAGAAAAGGTGAACAATATGTTCTGGTCCAAACAAGATGGAACTTTACGGTTAATTTCCCCTCGGGGATTAATAAAGTACTTCTGATTCTGATTAATTTCACAGGAACTCGTGACGACATTTGTGTCGACTTTTATTTTGGAAGACCGCCCACCGGAACAGTGATTCCATTCTACACTGGGCGTGGTTAATACGTCATATTTTGCTATCTAAAAGATAACAGTATTGCCGATGCCGATACTTTTTACTTGAAAGTTCTCAATATCAACATATGATTTTGTGATTTTGTCTTTAAATTGTTTCTTTTAATGTTAATTAGGATAAAACAAATATTTAAACACAATCATTAACTACATTGAATAAAATAAGCAAAACATACCTATGTTTTTTCGCTGTTTCCTGTAAAATGTCAATGAATAACATGAAATTTGACAGGAGGCGTATAGAATCCTGCTTCGGGCCCCAATTTAGCCGTGGTTGGCCCTACGGAGGTTCATTTGCGTCTTTATTACAAAAACACTTTTTTGTACACTGAATTTATTTAAATTATTGTTTTTAGTTTAAACTGTGTGAACTGAATTTTTTTTTAATATGAAATGATGCTGACAATTTCAGTGAATAAAAAAATGGGCGAGTAAAATTTGTGTTTAAAAATTCTGTTGATTAAAATAATTTTGTTTTGAAATGACGTGTGTAAAAAAAAAATCAGTTTAAAAAAACAATATAAGTATAATTCAGTGTCATATATTATTGTCATAATATTCCTGTCACGTGACTGCAAACTTGACGCCTCATTGGCTGCTTCTGAGGGCTTGGGTTTTTAAACACTCACTGAATTTAAAAACAATGTATTTTAACAAACACAATTTTTAAACACACTAATTTTGCTCACTCATTTTTTTTCAATCAAATTCTCAGCATAATGTGATGCACAAAAAAATTAATTCACAAAATTAAAATGTAAACAAATCACTGTCAAATCAAAAAAATAAAGAAATATCAAGCAGCTAAAATGCGCCAAACATGGATAAGTGTGTAGATAGTTTTGCATGTTCCCATTATGCTTTGTAATGGATTTAAATGGGTGGAGTTCTGAATGTTTCATGGTGCATGGACTTTTTTTATATCGTCCACAACGTTCAGTGAGCATGTTGTGTTATGTTTGACCATGTTTGCTGGCATTTTGTGTGTTTTTTTTTTCCTTGCACCATGACTAGGGAAGGTTTGTTTGCTTTGGGTCATGTAACTAAAGTAAGGAAATTATTGAAATTATAGGTCATTGACTTGAATTGTCCACTAGGTGGCGATATATGAGCAGCATCAAATTTGCCAGTCTAATAAAATGAATATGACCTCCCCATCGGTAAGACTTCCTTATTAAAGTCACAATGTTTCGCCAAAAAAATTTGAAAAATAAAATAGCTTTCGTAAAAATACACAAATTAACCCCCATAGCACTGTAAATGTTCCCCAAATTCTCCAAACAAAATATACTTACAGTATATAATATACCAACAATGCAAAATGTACAAATATGGACAGCAAAAAAAATGATTACCCTCATCATACTGGTATCGATCCAACACTGATACTACATTTGGTGCTGATATATATATATATATATATATATATATATATATATATATATATATATATATATATATATATATATATATATATATATATATATATATATATATATATATATATATATACTACCGTTCAAAAGTTTGGGGTCACCCAAACAATTTTGTGGAATAGCCTTCATTTCTAAGAACAAGAATAGACTGTCGAGTTTCAGATGAAAGTTCTCTTTTTCTGGCCATTTTGAGCGTTTAATTGACCCCACAAATGTGATGCTCCAGAAACTCAATCTGCTCAAAGGAAGGTCAGTTTTGTAGCTTCTGTAACGAGCTAAACTGTTTTCAGATGTGTGAACATGATTGCACAAGGGTTTTCTAATCATCAATTAGCCTTCTGAGCCAATGAGCAAACACATTGTGCCATTAGAACACTGGCGTGATAGTTGCTGGAAATGGGCCTCTATACACCTATGTAGATATTGCACCAAAAACCAGACATTTGCAGCTAGAATAGTCATTTACCACATTAGCAACGTATAGAGTGTATTTCTTTAAAGTTAAGACTAGTTTAAAGTTATCTTCATTGAAAAATAAGGACATTTTAATGTGACCCCAAACTTTTGAACGGTAGTGTATATATATATATATATATATATATATATATATATATATATATATATATATATATATATATATATATATATATATATATATATATATATATATATATATATATATATATATATATACCACCCCTGGACTGTCTTGCTATTATTACTGACACTTGAACTAAACACAAACACTGGACTGTTCTACCGTTATTACAAACACTTTAACTAGGCACTGACACTGGACTGTCCTACGATTATTACTGACACTTGAACTAAACACAAACACTGGACTGTCCTAGCGTTATTACAAACACTTGAACTAGGCACTGACACTGGACTGTCCTACGATTATTACTGACACTTGAACTAAACACAAACACTGGACTGTCCTAGCGTTATTACAAACACTTCAACTAGGCACTGACACTGGACTGTCCTACTGTTATGACAGACACTTAAACTAAGCACAACCACTGGATTATCCTATCATTATTACAAACATTTGAACTAGTCACTGACACTGGACTGTCTTACTATTATTACTGACACATGAACTAAACACAAACACTGGACTGTCCTACTATTATTACTGATACTTGAACTAAGCACAAACACTTCCTATCGTTATTACAAACATTTGAACTAGGCACTGACACTGGACTGTCTTACTATTAATACTGACACTTGAACTAAACACAAACACTGGACTGTCCTACTGTTATGACAGACACGTAAACTAAGCACAAACACTAGATTATCCTATCATTATTACAAACACTTGAAGTGGGCACTGACACTGGACTGTCTTACTATTATTACTGACACTTGAACTAAACACAAACACTAGACTGTCCTACTATTATTACTGACACTTGAACTAAGCACAATACTTGACTGTCCTATCATTATTACAAACATTTGAACTAGGCACTGACACTGGACTGTCTTACTATTATAACTGACACTTGAACTAAACACAAACACTGGACTGTCCTATCGTTATTACAAACATTTTAACTAGTCACTGACACTGGACTATTCTACTATTGTTACTGACACTTGAACTAAGAACAAACATTTGACTGTCCTATCTTTATTACAAATACTTGAAAAAGGCACCGACACTGGACTGTCTTACAATTATTACTGACACTTGAACTAGACACAAACACTGGACTGTCCTATCGTTATTACAAACATTTTAACTAGGGATGTCCGATAATGGCTTTTTGCCGATATCCGATATTCCGATATTGTCCAACTCTTTAATTACCGATACCGATATCAACCGATATATGCAGTCGTGGAATTAACACATTATACGTCTCAATCAATCAATCAATCAAAAAATTATGCCTAATTTGGACAACCAGGTATGGTGAAGATAAGGTACTTTTTTAAAAAATTAGTAAAATAAGATAAATAAATTAAAAACATTTTCTTGAATAAAAAAGAAAGTACAACAATATAAAAACAGTTACAAAGAAACTAGTAATGAATGAAAATTAGTAAAATTAACTGTTAAAGGTTAGTACTATTAGTGGACCAGCAGCACGCACAATCATGTGTGCTTACGGACTGTATCCCTTGCAGACTGTATTGATATATATTGATATATAATGTAGGAAGCAGAATATTAATAACAGAAAGAAACAACCCTTTTGCGTGAATGAGTGTAAATGGGGGAGGGAGGTTTTTTGGGTTGGTGCACTAATTGCAAGTGTATCTTGTGTTTTTTATGTTGATTTAATTAAAAAAAACAAAAAACGATACCGATAATATAAAAAACCGATACCGATAATTTCCGATATTACATTTTAACGCATATATCGGCCGATAATATCGGCAGGCCGGCAGGCCGATATTATCGGACATCTCTCATTTTAACTAGTCACTGACACTGGACTGTCTTACTAATATTACTGACACTTGAACTAAACACGAACACTTGATTGTCCTATCGTTATTAAAAACATTTGAACTAGTCACTGACACTGGACTGTCTTACTATTATTACTGACACTTGAACTAAACACAAACACTGGACTGTCCTACTATTATTAGTGATACTTGAACTAAGCACAAACACTAGATCCTATCATTATTACAAACACTTGAAGTAGGCACTGACACTGGACTGTCTTACAATTATTACTGACACTTGAACTAGACACAAACACTGGACTGTCCTATCGTTATTACAAACATTTTAACTAGTCACTGACACTGGACTGTCTTACTAATATTACTAACACTTGAACTAAACACGAACACTTGATTGTCCTATCGTTATTACAAACATTTGAACTAGTCACTGACACTGGACTGTCTTACTATTATTACTGACACTTGAACTAAACACAAACACTGGACTGTCCTACTATTATTACTGATACTTGAACTAAGCACAAACACTAGATTATCCTATCATTATTACAAACACTTGAAGTAGGCACTGACACTGGACTGTCTTACTATTATTACTGACACTTGAACTAAACACAAACACTGGACTGTCCTATCGTTATTACAAACATTTTAACTAGTCACTGACACTGGACTATCCTACTATTATTACTGACACTTGAACTAAGCACAAATACTTGACTGTCCTATCGTTATTACAAACATTTGAACTATTGGCACGGACACTGGACTGTCTTACTATTATTACTGACACTTGAACTAAACACAAACACTGGACTGTCCTATCGTTATTACAAACATTTGAACTAGGCACTGTACTGGACTGTCTCACTATTATTACTAGCACATGAACTAAACACAAACACTGGACTGTACTGTAAAAATACACAAATTAATACCCATAGCACAATAAATGTTCCCCAAATTCCCTAAACAAAATATACTTATAGTATATAATATACCAACAATGTAAAATTTACAAATATGGACAGCAAAAAAAACCTCAGATTAATGTAAAAGTGAAGTGAAGAGAACTAAATGATTACCCTCATCATACTGGTATCGATCCAACACTGATACTACATTTGGTGCCGATATCCACCCGCCCACCCCCCCCGGTAAACACCGTGTCCGGAAGTAGCCCAGCTTTTAGCAACTTTTTGCACTCCTCGAATGTTGCGGGTTCGGGCCAGGGCAGCACCAATGAGCCGGAGCGATCCAGGTCCGGACGTGTGCGGTTCTGCTGGTGCTGCTCGCCACATGGGGCCGTTAGCCTGTTAGCCTGCTAGCTAGTCCCAGGGAACTTCCATTCAGACTTGAAACAACATGTCCCGAGGAGACGTCCGAGGACACTTCTTGTACCAGCTGCCGGCTCCGGTTCACTGGGAGTTCTGCCGGGTCATGGATGGCCTGTCAGACTTGGACTGGACCCGCTTCGGTGAGCCAGAACCAGACTAAAAGTGCTAACTTGAAACTTGGAGGGATTCTCCCTCCCACCTTTCTTTCGTTTACATCGTTAAGTTGCGTTGGAAAAGTTTTTTTTGTTATTTAAATGAATTACTATAATTATGTAGACATTGTGTAATATATGATATGATATATATGAACTACATGCCTCGAATTTTAACTTTTTAAGGTCAAGGAAAGTGTTGCCTTAAAGGAGGGCTCATATTTTAGGACACCAAGGCAAACATTATTTTCTTTCCAGGCAGGAGATAAAAACACAGAGTCTATATCATCCCTACAAGCCTGTTTCGCAGGTTTCCCTGCTCGTCAGGGGATTTTATAAAATAAAATAATATCCCCTGACACTGGACTGCTCTACTGTTATGACACACACTTAAATTAACCACAAACACTGGACTCTCCTACCGTTATCACGAACACTTGAACTAGTCACGGACACGGCACTGTCCTATTGTTGTTATCGACAATTGAACGAAGCACCAACTCTGGATTGTCCTACTGTGATGACAGACATTTGAAGTAACCAGAGACACTGGACTGTCATGGTGTTTATTTTATGGACACTTTAGCTAATCATACACTCTACCTTTCCTAATATTATTTCAGGCACTTGAACTAACCACAGACGCTGGACAGTCCTACTATTGTTGCAGACGCTTGAGCTAACCTTGGACACTGGACTGTCTTACTATCATTACTGACACTTGAACTAAACACAAACACTGGACTGTCCTAGTGTTATTACAAACACTTGAACTAGGCACTGACACTGGACTGCTCTACTGTTATGACACACACTTAAATTAACCACAAACACTGGACTCTCCTACCGTTATTACGAACACTTGAACTAGTCACGGACACGGCACTGTCCTATTGTTGTTATCGACAAATGAACCAACACCAACTCTGGATTGTCCTACTGTGATGACAGACATTTGAAGTAACCAGAGACACTGGACTGTCATGCTGTTTATTTTATGGGCATTTTAACTAACCATACACTCTACCTGTCCTAATATTATTTCAGGCACTTGAACTAACCACGGACGCTGGACAGTCCTACTATTGTTGCAGACGCTTGAGCTAACCTTGGACACTGTACTGTCTTACCATCATTACTGACACTTGAACTAAACACAAACACTGGACAGTCCTAGTGTTATTACAAACACTTGAACTAGGCACTGACACTGGACTGCTCTACTGTTATGACACACACTTAAATTAACCACAAACACTGGACTCTCCTACCGTTATCACGAACACTTGAACTAGTCACGGACACGGCACTGTCCTATTGTTGTTATCGACAATTGAACGAAGCACCAACTCTGGATTGTCCTACTGTGATGACAGACATTTGAAGTAACCAGAGACACTGGACTGTCATGGTGTTTATTTTATGGACACTTTAGCTAATCATACACTCTACCTGTCCTAATATTATTTCAGGCACTTGAACTAACCACAGACGCTGGACAGTCCTACTATTGTTGCAGACGCTTGAGCTAACCTTGGACACTGGACTGTCTTACTATCATTACTGACACTTGAACTAAACACAAACACTGGACTGTCCTAGTGTTATTACAAACACTTGAACTAGGCACTGACACTGGACTGCTCTACTGTTATGACACACACTTAAATTAACCACAAACACTGGACTCTCCTACCGTTATTACGAACACTTGAACTAGTCACGGACACGGCACTGTCCTATTGTTGTTATCGACAAATGAACCAACACCAACTCTGGATTGTCCTACTGTGATGACAGACATTTGAAGTAACCAGAGACACTGGACTGTCATGGTGTTTATTTTATGGACATTTTAACTAACCATACACTCTACCTGTCCTAATATTATTTCAGGCACTTGAACTAACCACAGACGCTGGACAGTCCTACTATTCTTGCAGACGCTTGAGCTAACCTTGGACACTGTACTGTCTTACTATCATTACTGACACTTGAACTAAACACAAACACTGGACTGTCCTGGCGTTATTACAAACACTTGAACTAGGCACTGACACTGGACTGCTCTACTGTTATGACACACACTTAAATTAACCACAAACACTGGATTCTCCTACTGTTATTACGAACACTTGAACTAGTCACGGACACGGCACTGTCCTATTGTTGTTATCGACAAATGAACCAAGCACCAACTCTGGATTGTCTTACTGTGATGACAGACATTTGAAGTAACCAGAGACACTGGACTGTCATGCTGTTTATTTTATGGACACTTTAACTAACCATACACTCTACCTGTCCTAATATTATTTCAGGCACTTGAACTAACCACAGACGCTCGACAGTCCTACTATTGTTGCAGACGCTTGAGCCAACCTTGGACACTGTACTGTCTTACTATCATTACTGACACTTGAACTAAACACAAACACTGGACTGTCCTAGTGTTATTACAAACACTTGAACTAGGCACTGACACTGGACTGCTCTACTTTTATGACACACACTTAAATTAACCACAAACACTGGACTCTCCTACCGTTATCACGAACACTTGAACTAGTCACGGACACGGCACTGTCCTATTGTTGTTATCGACAATTGAACGAAGCACCAACTCTGGATTGTCCTACTGTGATGACAGACATTTGAAGTAACCAGAGACACTGGACTGTCATGCTGTTTATTTTATGGACACTTTAGCTAATCATACACTCTACCTGTCCTAATATTATTTCAGGCACTTGAACTAACCACAGACGCTCGACAGTCCTACTATTGTTGCAGACGCTTGAGCCAACCTTGGACACTGTACTGTCTTACTATCATTACTGACACTTGAACTATACACAAACACTGGACAGTCCTAGTGTTATTACAAACACTTGAACTAGGCACTGACACTGGACTGCTCTACTGTTATGACACACACTTAAATTAACCACAAACACTGGACTCTCCTACCGTTATCACGAACACTTGAACTAGTCACGGACATGGCACTGTCCTATTGTTGTTAAAACTTGAACTAACCACGGACGCTGGACAGTCCTACTATTGTTGCAGACGCTTGAGCTAACCTTGGACACTGTACTGTCTTACTATCATTACTGACACTTGAACTAAACACAAATACTGGACTGTCCTGGCGTTATTACAAACACTTGAGCTAGGCACTGACACTGGACTGTCCTATAAAATAAAATAATATCCCCTGACGAGCAGGGAAACCTGCGAAACAGGCTTGTAGGGATGATATAGCCTCTGTGTTTTTTCCTGACCTAACGTATATTTCGTTCTACCCCGGTATTGAGCACTGTATAACGGATAAACCACAGAAACCTCGACTATATATATATTAGGGCTGCAACAACTAATCGATTAAATCGATTATAAAAATAGTTGCCGATTAATTTAGTCATCGATTCGTTGGATCTATGCTATGCGCATGCGCAGAGGCTTTTTAAAAAAAAAGAATTTTTTTTTAATTTTTTTTTTACCGTAAATAAACCTTTATTTATAAACTGCAACATGTACAAACAGCTGAGAAACAATAATCAAATAAGTATGGTGCCAGTATGCTGTTTTTTTTTCAATAAAATACTGGATAGGATAGAAATGTAGTTTGTCTCTTTTATCCGATTACTAATCGATTAATCGAAGTAATAATCGACAGATTAATCGATTATCAAATTAATCGTTAGTTGCAGCCCTAATATATATATATATATATATATATATATATATATATATATATATATATATATATATATATATATATATTAAAAATAGTGTTCATGTATGAGATCTAGGGCTGCCAATTATGGCCAAAGTAATAATTAAGATTATTGTTATCAATATTGAAATCATGATTACTGATTAAGTAAAGCAGTGTTGGGGTGTGAACGTAATACCATCATGTCATTTGTAATGTCTAACAAAAAGACTATAGATAAACAATATCCATATATTTATAGACACATATTGGTTTTTTTTAAATTCTTTAATAACATCAACTTGTCAGCTTTTTGTCAATACATGATACCTTTATCTCTATTTTTACATTTTGATAGAGAGAGTTTAGAATTTTTTTTAAGTGATGTACATTTATATATAGATGTAGATGACGTATCGGGACGGATCCATTAAGAGTTTGAGCAGAAATATGTCGTATAGGAATTAACTATACACAATAAAACATTAACAAAATGATGTGTCACATGAATGTTTTTTTAAGACATGAAAAAAACATGTTTACTTTTTGATATCAAAATAAACCACAAAGCAGTTTGGCTAATGAAGATGAAGTCTAATAAACAAGCTTTGTCCTCTCAAATCGAATAAACAATCTTCACCCCCTGCGTTCAATTCGATGAGATGACTACACATTTGACCTAGTATTGATATTATTTGAACACTGATACAGTTAGCAGTTGAAATAAAGGAGGAGTGAGCATCCCAGTAAACAAAATTAAGACTTTATAAACAAGTTGTGACAACGTTCGGACACACGCAAAACATCAAATAGTTTTCTCCTTGGCTGTATACTTTTAGTGTGGGGACAATATTGTCCACACCTGTCTCCATCTAAACACAGCAGTGCGCACTTAAACACACGGCGGGAAGCGAGGGGAAATGACGTTAAACCAAGCGCTTGGCTCCGTTTACTCCAAGGGGAAATCTCCGCAGCAAAGTCGGTGTCGTTGGTCCGCCATGATTATCAAGCCAAACACCGCTAGCGCGCATGCGCCTGACTTCCTGTTGCCTAAAATGCATTATTAAATGACGGTTTTTCGGTAATTAAAAAATGTAACGGTATTACTAACCGTCTGGGATTATCGCAAATTATCATTATACCATTTACCGTTACATTCCTCGTCCATTAACAAGTAAAAAGTCAAGGGCGGTCACGGCATGTTCTTGCCGCAAATGTTGGTAAAAATTTTTGGGCATTATGGAAAATGACGAAGGCGGTCGCGGCACTTGCCGCGGTTAAATTCGGGCGCTGGAACTATTTCACTTATTTTTGAATGAATTCCCTTTCTATTGCAGCCTCTGAGGTCCTGCAAGACCAAGTCAGCGTGCGATTGGCTGAGAGGAAAGAGAGGCGGACCGACTGTGTAATGAGCCAATGGATGAACAGGAATGGTCGCGTTGGGGACCTGCTGGACCTGCTGGAGCATCTCCAGCTTCTCCGCCCCAGAGACGTCATCCTTGGCTGTGGGTTCACCGACCCTCTGAACCCTGGACTACTACTAAATGTTCAATATGTGATGTCATTCTTTAGGGGCGTCCAGCTTGTCACCACCGGCTCCTGTTGCTCCTCCAGCTGCTCCCTTTCGGCCTCCTGATGCCTTCTGTGCCTTTGACCCGCCCCCCAAATTTGTGGTGGCCCCGCCCACACTGACCACTCACGTGATCGGCAATAAAGGTGCCGTTCTATTTATCATTTTACTTTTGAAATCAGCACCAACACTGAACTGTCTGGATATTATTACAGACACTTGAACCAACCTTAGACACTGAACTGCCCTACTTTTACGACAGACACTTAAAGTAACACTGGACTATCCTACTGTTATGACAGACACTTGAACTAGCCTCTGACACTGGACTGTCCTACTTTTACACAGACACTTGAACTAACACCGGACTGTCCAACTAATATTACAGACACTTGAACTAACAACAATCGCATGACTGTCCTACTTTTGCGACAGACACTTAAAGTAACCACATCTATCAGACTGTCCTACTATTACAGACCCTACTATTATTACAGACACTTTAACTAACAAGAAACACTGAACTTTCCTATTTTTACGACAGACACTTGAACTAACCACAGACACTGAACTGTCCTACTTTTGCGACAGACACTTAAAGTAACCACATCTATCAGACTGTCCTACTATTACAGACCCTACTATTATTACAGACACTTTAACTAACAAGAAACACTGAACTTTCCTATTTTTACGACAGACACTTGAACTAACCACAGACACTGAACTGTCCTACTTTTGCGACAGACACTTAAAGTAACCACATCTATCAGACTGTCCTACTATTACAGACCCTACTATTATTACAGACACTTTAACTAACAAGAAACACTGAACTTTCCTATTTTTACGACAGACACTTGAACTAACCACAGACACTGAACTGTCCTACTCTTATTATCAATGCTTCAACCAACCATAAACGACCTGTCCTACTTTTATTACAGACACTTGAACTAACCATAATTACTGGACTGTTCTACTATTATAATGCACACTTAAATTACCTGTCTTGCTATTACTACAGACACTAAAAATTAACACTGGAATGTCCTACTTTTATGACAGACACTTGAACTAACCACATACCCCGGACTGTCCAACTAATATTACAGACATTTGAACTAAAAAACAATCACATGACTGTCCTACTTTTGCGACAAACACTTGAACTAACCACAGACACTGGACTGTCCTACTTTTACGACGGACACTTAAAGTAACCACATCTACCAGACTGTCCTACTATTATTACAGACCCTACTATTATTTCAGACACTTGAACTTACAAGAGACACTGAACTCTCCGACTTTTACAACAGACACTTGTAATAACTTCAGCTATTGAACTGTCCTACTTTCACGACAAACACTTGAACTACCGGTAACCATAATTACTGGACCTTTCTACTGTTATTATGCACACTTACATTACCTGTCCTGCTATTACTAAAGACACTTAAACTAACAATGGAACACTGGACTGTCCTACTGTTGTGACAGACACTTGAACTATCCTGTGACACTAGAAAGTCCTACTTTTACACGGACACTTGAACTAACCACATACCCCGGACTGTCCAACTAATATTACAGACACTTGAACTAAAAAACAATCACATGATTGTCCTACTTTTGCGACAAATACTTGAACTAACCACAGACACTGGACTGTCCTACTTTTACGACAGACACTTAAAGTAACCACATCTACCAGACTGTCCTACTATTACTACAGACCCTACTATTATTACAGTCACTTGAACTAACAAGAGACACTGAAGTCTCCTACTCTTACGACGGACACTTGTACTAACTTCAGCTACTGAACTGTCCGACTTTTACGACAAACACTTTAACTAACCACAGACACTGAACTGTCCTACTCTTCTTATGGATGCTTCAACTAACCATGAAAAACCTGTCCTACTTTTATTAAAGACACTTGAACTAACCATAATTACTGGACCTTTCTACTGTTATTATGCACACTTAAATGACCTGTCCTGCTATTACTAAAGACACTTAAACTAACAATGAACACTGGACTGTCCTACTGTTATGACAGACACTTGAACTAGCCTGTGACACTGGACTGTCCTACTTTTACACAGACAATTGAACTAACCACTTACCCCGGATTGTCCAACTAATATTACAGACACTTGAACTAAAAAACAATCACATGACTGTCCTACTTTTGCGACAAACACTTGAACTAACCACAGACACAGGACTGTCCTACTTTTACGACAGGCACTTAAAGTAACCACATCTACCAGACTGTCCTACTATTATTACAGACCCTACTATTATTACAGACACTTGAACTAACAAGAGACACTGAACTCTCCTACTTTTACGACGGACACTTGCACTAACTTCAGCTATTGAACTGTCCTACTTTCACGACAAACACTTGAACTACCGGTAACCATAATTACTGGACCTTTCTACTGTTATTATGCACACTTACATTACCTGTCCTGCTATTACTAAAGACACTTAAACTAACAATGGAACACTGGATTGTCCCACTGTTGTGACAGACACTTGAACTATCCTGTGACACTAGAAAGTCCTACTTTTACACGGACACTTGAACTAACCACATACCCCGGACTGTCCAACTAATATTACAGACACTTGAACTAAAAAACAATCACATGATTGTCCTACTTTTGCGACAAATACTTGAACTAACCACAGACACTGGACTGTCCTACTTTTACGACAGACACTTAAAGTAACCACATCTACCAGACTGTCCTACTATTACTACAGACCCTACTATTATTACAGTTACTTGAACTAACAAGAGACACTGAACTCTCCTACTTTTACGACGGACACTTGTACTATCTTCAGCTATTGAACTGTCCTACTTTTACGACAAACACTTGAACTAACCACAGACACTGAACTGTCCTACTCTTATTATGGATGCTTCAACTAACCATGAAAAACCTGTCCTACTTTTATTAAAGACACTTAAACTAACCATAATTACTGGACTTTTCTACTGTTATTATGTACACTTAAATTACATGTCCTGCTATTACTACAGACACCTAAACTAACAAGGAACACTGGACTGTCCTACTGTTATGACAGACACTTGAACTAGCCTGTGACACTGGACTGTCCTACTTTTACACAGACACTTGAATTAACCACATTCCCTGGACTGTCCAAATAATATTACAGACACTTGAAACTAAAAAAACAATCACATGACTGTCCTACTTTTGCGACAAACACTTGAACTAACCACAGACACTGGACTGTCCTACTTTTACGACAGACACTTAAAGTAACCACATCTACCAGACTGTCCTGCTATTATTACAGACCCTACTATTATTACAGTCACTTGAACTAACAAGAGACACTGAACTCTCCTACTTTTACGACGGACACTTGTACTATCTTCAGCTATTGAACTGTCCTACTTTTACGACAAACACTTGAACTAACCACAGACACTGAACTGTCTTACTCTTATTATGGATGCTTCAACTAACCATGAAAAACCTGTCCTACTTTTATTAAAGACACTTAAACTAACCATAATTACTGGACTTTTCTACTGTTATTATGTACACTTAAATTACATGTCCTGCTATTACTACAGACACCTAAACTAACAAGGAACACTGGACTGTCCTACTGTTATGACAGACACTTGAACTAGCCTGTGACACTGGACTGTCCTACTTTTACACAGACACTTGAATTAACCACATTCCCTGGACTGTCCAAATAATATTACAGACACTTGAAACTAAAAAAACAATCACATGACTGTCCTACTTTTGCGACAAACACTTGAACTAACCACAGACACTGGACTGTCCTACTTTTACGACAGACACTTAAAGTAACCACATCTACCAGACTGTCCTACTATTATTACAGACCCTACTATTATTACAGTCACTTGAACTAACAAGAGACACTGAACTCTCCTACTTTTACGACAGACACTTGTACTAACTTCAGCTAATGAACTGTCCTACTTTTACGACAAACACTTGAACTAACCACAGACACTGAACTGTCCTACTCTTATTATGGATGCTTCAACTAACCATGTAATAAAAGTGTCCTACTTTTATTACAGACACTTGAACTAACCATAATTACTGGACCTTTCTACTGTTATTATACACACTTACATTACCTGTCCTGCTATTACTAAAGACACTTAAACTAACAATGAACACTGGACTGTCCTACTGTTATGACAGACACTTGAACTAGCCTGTGACACTGGACTGTCCTATTTTTACACGGACAATTGAACTAACCACATACCCTGGATTGTCCAACTAATATTACAGACACTTGAACTAAAAAACAATCACATGACTGTCCTACTTTTGCGACAAACACTTGAACTAACCACAGACACTGGACTGTCCTACTTTTACGACAGACACTTAAAGTAACCACATCTACCAGACTGTCCTACTATTATTACAGACCCTACTATTATTACAGACACTTGAACTAACAAGAGACACTGAACTCTCCTACTTTTACGACGGACACTTGCACTAACTTCAGCTATTGAACTGTCCTACTTTTACGACAAACACTTGAACTAACCATAGACACTGAACTTTCCTACTCTTATTATGGATGCTTCAACTAACCATGTAATAAAAGTTCCTACTTTTATAACAGACACTTGAACTAACCATAATTACTGGACCTTTCTACTGTTATTATACACACTTACATTACCTGTCCCGCTATTACTAAAGACACTTAAACTAACAATGAACACTGGACTGCCCTACTGTTATGACAGACACTTGAACTAGCCTGTGACACTGGACTGTCCTACTTTTACACGGACAATTGAACTAACCACATACCCCAGATTGTCCAACTAATATTACAGACACTTGAACTAAAAAATAATCACATGACTGTCCTACTTTTGCGACAAACACTTGAACTAACCACAGACACTGGACTGTCCTACTTTTAGTATAGACACTTAAACTAACCATGAACACTGGACTATCCTACTGTTATGGCATACACTTGGACTAACCACAGACACTGGACTGTCATGCTGTTATTACGAACACTTTAACCATAAATTCTGCCTGTGCTACTATCATTACAAATACTTGAACTAACCATGAACACTGGATTGTCCCACCTTTATTGCAGACACTTGAACTAACCACAGACACTGGACTGTCATGCTGTTTTGATAGACACTAACCATAAACTCCCTTTCCTACTATTATTACAGACACTTGAATTAACCACAGACGCTGGACAGTCCTACTATTGTTACAGACACTTAAACTAACCATGGACACTGGACTGTCTTACTGTTATTACTGACACTTGAACTAAACACAAACATTGGACTGTCCTAGTGTTATTACAAACACTTGAACTAGGCACTGACACTAGACTGCTCTACTGTTATGACACACACTTAAATTAACCACAAACACTGGACTCTCCTACCGTTATTACGAAACACTTGAACTAGTCACAGACACTGCACTGTCCTATTGTTGTTATCGACAATTGAACCAAGCACCAACTCTGGATTGTCTTACTGTGATGACAGACATTTGAAGTAACCTGAGACACTGGACTGTCATGCTGTTTATTTTATGGACACTTTAACTAACCATACACTCTACCTGTCCTAATATTATTTCAGGCACTTGAACTAACCACAGACGCTCGACAGTCCTACTATTGTTGTAGACGCTTGAACTAACCATGGACACTGTACTGTCTTACTATCATTACTGACACTTGAACTAAACACAAACACTGGACTGTCCTAGCGTTATTACAAACACTTGAACTAGGCACTGACACTGTACTGTCCTACTATTATTACTGACACTTGAACTAGGCACTGACACTGCACTGTCCTTCTGTTGTTATCGACAATTGAACCATGCACCGACACAGGACTGTCCTACTGTTATGACAGACACCTAAACTAAAAACAAACACTGGACTTGAACTAGGCACTGACACTGGACTGTCTAACTATTATTACTGACACTTGAACTAAACACAAACACTGGACTGTCCTATCGGTATTACAAACATTTGAACTAGTCACTGACACTGGACTGTCTTACTATTATTACTGACACTTGAACTAAACACGAACACTGGACTGTCCTATCGTTATGACAGACACTTGAACTAAACACAAACACTGGGATGTCCTATCGTTATTACAAACACTTGAACAAGGCACTGACACTGGACTGTCTAACAATTATTACTGACACTTGAACTAAGCACAAACACTGGACTGTCCTATCGTTATTACAAACACTTGAACTAGGCACTGACACTGGACTGTCTAACTATTATTACTGACACTTGAACTAAACACAAACACTGGACTGTCCTATCGGTATTACAAACATTTGAACTAGTCACTGACACTGGACTGTCTTACTATTATTACTGACACTTGAACTAAACACGAACACTGGACTGTCCTATCGTTATGACAGACACTTGAACTAAACACAAACACTGGGATGTCCTATCGTTATTACAAACACTTGAACAAGGCACTGACACTGGACTGTCTTACAATTATTACTGACACTTGAACTAAACACAAACACTGGACTGTCCTATCGTTATTACAAACACTTGAACTAGGCACTGACACTGGACTGTCTAACTATTATTACTGACACTTGAACTAAACACAAACACTGGACTGTCCTATCGGTATTACAAACATTTGAACTAGTCACTGACACTGGACTGTCTTACTATTATTACTGACACTTGAACTAAACACGAACACTGGACTGTCCTATCGTTATGACAGACACTTGAACTAAACACAAACACTGGGATGTCCTATCGTTATTACAAACAGTTGAACAAGGCACTGACACTGGACTGTCTTACAATTATTACTGACACTTGAACTAAACACAAACACTGGACTGTCTTATCGTTATTACAAACACTTGAACTAGGCACTGACACTGGACTGTCTTACTATTATTACTGACACTTGAACTAAAAACGAACACTGGACTGTCCTATCGTTATGACAGACACTTGAACTAAACACAAACACTGGGATGTCCTATCGTTATTACAAACACTTGAACAAGGCACTGACACTGGACTGTCTTACAATTATTACTGTCACTTGAACTAAGCACAAACACTGGACTGTCCTATCGTTATTACAAACACTTGAACTAGGCACTGACACTGGACTGTCTAACTATTATTACTGACACTTGAACTAAACACAAACACTGGACTGTCCTATCGGTATTACAAAATTTGAACTAGTCACTGACACTGGACTGTCTTACTATTATTACTGACACTTGAACTAAACACGAACACTGGACTGTCCTATTGTTATGACAGACACTTGAACTAAACACAAACACTGGGATGTCCTATCGTTATTACAAACACTTGAACAAGGCACTGACACTGGACTGCCTTACAATTATTACTGACACTTGAACTAAGCACAAACACTGGACTGTCCAATCGTTATTACGAACACTTGAACTAGGCACTGACACTGGACTGTCTAACTATTATTACTGACACTTGAACTAAACACAAACACTGGACAGTCCTATCGGTATTACAAACATTTGAACTAGTCACTGACCCTGGACTGTCTTACTATTATTACTGACACTTGAACTAAACACGAACACTGGACTGTCCTATCGTTATGACAGACACTTGAACTAAACACAAACACTGGGATGTCCTATCGTTATTACAAACACTTGAACAAGGCACTGACACTGGACTGTCTTACAATTATTACTGACACTTGAACTAAACACAAACACTGGACTGTCTTATCGTTATTACAAACACTTGAACTAGGCACTGACACTGGACTGTCTTACTATTATTACTGACACTTGAACTAAAAACGAACACTGGACTGTCCTATCGTTATGACAGACACTTGAACTAAACACAAACACTGGGATGTCCTATCGTTATTACAAACACTTGAACAAGGCACTGACACTGGACTGTCTTACAATTATTACTGACACTTGAACTAAGCACAAACACTGGACTGTCCTATCGTTATTACAAACACTTGAACTAGGCACTGACACTGGACTGTCTAACTATTATTACTGACACTTGAACTAAACACAAACACTGGACTGTCCTATCGGTATTACAAAATTTGAACTAGTCACTGACACTGGACTGTCTTACTATTATTACTGACACTTGAACTAAACACGAACACTGGACTGTCCTATTGTTATGACAGACACTTGAACTAAACACAAACACTGGGATGTCCTATCGTTATTACAAACACTTGAACAAGGCACTGACACTGGACTGCCTTACAATTATTACTGACACTTGAACTAAGCACAAACACTGGACTGTCCAATCGTTATTACAAACACTTGAACTAGGCACTGACACTGGACTGTCTAACTATTATTACTGACACTTGAACTAAACACAAACACTGGACAGTCCTATCGGTATTACAAACATTTGAACTAGTCACTGACACTGGACTGTCTTACTATTATTACTGACACTTGAACTAAACACGAACACTGGACTGTCCTATCGTTATGACAGACACTTGAACTAAACACAAACACTGGGATGTCCTATCGTTATTACAAACACTTGAACAAGGCACTGACACTGGACTGTCTTACAATTATTACTGACACTTGAACTAAGCACAAACACTGGACTGTCCTATCGTTATTACAAACACTTGAACTAGGCACTGACACTGGACTGTCTAACTATTATTACTGACACTTGAACTAAACACAAACACTGGACTGTCCTATCGGTATTACAAAATTTGAACTAGTCACTGACACTGGACTGTCTTACAATTATTACTGACACTTGAACTAAGCACAAACACTGGACTGTCCAATCGTTATTACAAACACTTGAACTAGTCACTGACACTGGACTGTCTTACAATTATTACTGACACTTGAACTAAACACGAACACTGGACTGTCCTATCGTTATGACAGACACTTGAACTAAACACAAACACTGGGATGTCCTATCGTTATTGCAAACACTTGAACTAGGCACTGACACTGGACTGTCTTACAATTATTACTGACACTTGAACTAAACACAAACACTTGACTGTCCTATCGTTATTACAAACACTTGAACAAGGCACTGACACTGGACTGTCTTACAATTATTACTGACACTTGAACTAAGCACAAACACTGGACTGTCCTATCGTTATTACAAACACTTGAACTAGGCACTGACACTAGACTGTGTAACTATTATTACTGACACTTGAACTAAACACAAACACTGGGATGTCCCATCGTTATTACAAACACTTGAACAAGGCACTGACACTGGACTGTCTTACAATTATTACTGACGCTTGAACTAAACACAAACACTGGACTGTCCTATCGTTATTACAAACACTTGAACAAGGCACTGACACTGGACTGTCTTACAATTATTACTGACACTTGAACTAAACACAAACTCTGGACTGTCTTATCGTTATTACAAACACTTGAACTAGGCACTGTCACTGGACTGTCTTACTATTATTACTGACACTTGAGCTAAACACAAACACTGGACTGTCTTATCGTTATTACAAACACTTGAACTAGGCACTGACACTGGACTGTTTTACTATTATTACTGACACTTGAACTAAACACAAACACTGGACTGTCCTATCGTTATTACAAACACTTGAACAAAGCACTGACACTGGACTGCCGTACTGTTATGACAGACACTTAAACTAAGCACAAACCCTGGACTATCCTATCGTTGTTACAAACATTTGAACTAGTTACTGACACTGGACTGTCTTACTATTATTACTGACACTTGAGCTAAACACAAACACTGGACTGTCTTATCGTTATTACAAACACTTGAACTAGGCACTGACACTGGACTGTTTTACTATTATTACTGACACTTGAACTAAACACAAACACTGGACTGTCCTATCGTTATTACAAACACTTGAACAAAGCACTGACACTGGACTGCCGTACTGTTATGACAGACACTTAAACTAAGCACAAACACTGGACTATCCTATCGTTGTTACAAACATTTGAACTAGTTACTGACACTGGACTGTCTTACTATTATTACTGACACTTGAACTAAACACGAACACTGGACTGTCCTATCGTTATTACAAACACTTGAACAATCCACTGACACTGGACTGTCTTACAATTATTACTGACACTTGAACTAAACACAAACACTGGACTGTCCTATCGTTATTACAAACACTTGAACAAAGCACTGACACTGGACTGCCGTACTGTTATGACAGACACTTAAACTAAGCACAAACACTGGACTATCCTATCGTTGTTACAAACATTTGAACTAGTTACTGACACTGGACTGTCTTACTATTATTACTGACACTTGAACTAAACACGAACACTGGACTGTCCTATCGTTATTACAAACACTTGAACAATCCACTGACACTGGACTGTCTTACAATTATTACTGACACTTGAACTAAACACAAACACTGGACTGTCCTATCGTTATTACAAACATTTGAACTAGTCACTGACACTGGACCGTCTTACTATTATTACTGACACTTGAACTAGTCACTGACACTGGACTGTCTTACTAATATTACCAACACTTGAACTAAACACGAACACTGGACTGTCCTATCTTTATTACAAACACTTGAACAAGGCACTGACACTGGACTGCCCTACCGTTATGACAAACACTTGAACTAAGCACAAACCAGGAAAAAGAATCATGTTATTGAAATGTGTTGCGTTCAATTAGTAGATAAAGGAGGAGGAGGGACCCTACCCAGACCTGACCCACCTCCCTTCAGTTTACAGTCCGAAAGACCTGGATCCCCCCAGGTAAATGTAACATCAGAAGTGTCTCTGTCGACACTCGTTAAAGTCAGATGTTGCCTCTCCAGGCCCCTCCTGTGGTAGCGATCGGCGACGGCGGCTGCGGTGTGATGCGCTGGTCGTATGAAGAGGTGCATGCTGGGACGGAGGGCTTCTCTCCTGCCTTGCAGGTCGGCGAAGGCGGCTTTGGAAACGTGTACAGAGCGTCCATGAGGAACACCGACTGTGCAGTCAAGCGGCTCAAAGAGGTCAGCCAATCCCGTCGCATGAGTCTGATTTGGGGGCGGGGCCAGAAGAAGTTTCTGTTCGTATCTGATTGGTCAGTCAGTTTGTTTCCGCGCTAGCGCTGCAGCTAATGTAAGACACAAAGTTTGATGAGACCACGGCTCTCCGCAGGACTGTCTCCTGGACTTTGCCGTGCTGAAGGAGAGCTTCGACGCTGAAGTGGAAAAACTCTCCAAGTGAGAATCCTCACGCCTCTACAACTTGGTTTTCTCCTCCATCCACGTTTTTAACCCCTCCCCTAGGTTTAGACACCGGAACATTGTGGACCTGCTGGGTTTCTGTGAGGGACCAGGAGGTTTTTGTCTCATCTACAGCTACATGGAGAACCGATCCCTGGAGGACCAGCTGCATAGTGTAATACACACACACACATTGTCTGGCGCGTGCACACACACACACTGACACTGTGTTTAGGGGTCCCGCGCCCTCCCCTGGTCCGAGAGGGTCCGCGTTGTTGTGGAAGCGTCAGCAGCGCTGCAGTTCCTCCACTTCCCACCAGAGGGGCACAGCGCCGTCATCCATGGAGACGTCAAAAGGTTGTTGTTTTGCCTGCTTGGATCCGATACCGAGTTTTTATTCCACTTCCTGTTGCAGCTCCAACATCCTGTTGGACCGCCACATGGTGGCCAAGCTGGCGGACTTCGGTTTGGCCCGCTTCGTCCCTCAGCGCCCGGCGTCCAAGACCACGACGCTGGGCCGCACATCCACGCTGAGAGGCACGCAGGCGTACCTGCCCGAGGAATACGTGAGGAACGGAAAGCTGGGGACCACGGTGGACGTCTACAGCTTCGGAGTGGTGAGCGCGCCCCCCTCGCCCCCACCGGGGACCGGGACCAAACCGGTGAGTCCTCATGCGTGTTGGTGTGCTGCAGGTGCTGTTGGAGGTCCTGACTGGTCGGCGAGCTCTGGTGAAAGATACTTATCTGGTTAGAACTCCTTCACGCACATGTGCCAACACAAACACACACATTCACTGACATCTCCCGTGGGTCTTGCAGAAAGACCTGGTCCAGGATGTCCAGGAGGGTCCGGATGGTTCTTCTACATCGGCCTGGAGACAACAACTGGACCGGCGGCTTATCACAGGTCAGTGTTTTTGTAAGGCTGCACCATTCATCGACGTTGGGGTTTTAATTAGTGTGATACCCACAAGAGGCGGAGTTTTACCTTCCCTTTGCCTCCTGGCCAATCAAAAGCGTTTAGAGCAGGGGTGTCCAAAGTGCGTCCCGGGGGCCATTTGCGGCCCGCAGGTCATTTTTCAACAGCCCAGCGGCACATTCTAAAAATATGAAGAAAAAAAAAATACATAAAAAGTGGTATAAAAGAGCAAACAGGTGAAATGTAACAAGAAAATGTTGCATTATTTACTCTAATAACACAAAGCTGCCATGCAGGCTGTTTCTTTCTTTGAAAAATAATAAAGAATCAAAATCAATGTCATTATGAATTATTGACCTATTCAAGGCTCCATTTACTTCACATTAAATATTCCACTTTGAGATATTTTGGGGGGAAAATGTTGCATATTTTTTGGTTGCCATTTCAAAAACAAAGTTTTTTAAAGAAGGGCCTAAAACGAACAAACAAAAAACATAAACAACAATAAAACTTATAATTGACGGATAGATCTGAAGTTGATCTTGAGACTATTGTGGTAAAAGTAAAAAAAAAAATGTTGGATTTATTTTTTTAAACTTTACTGAGCAGTACCCTTTTGGATCCACAATAATTTTAGTGGGACTTTTTTTTTTTAAGTGTCATTGCTCAAAAAAATAATGAATTAAAATCAATGTTGTTATGAGTTATTGACCTTTTTAAGACTCCAATCAGGCCTGGCCCTAACCAACCTGGCGCCCTAGGCAAGATTTTAGGTGGCGCCCCCCCACATCGGCAGTGAAGTGTATATACTCACAAGAAACGGAATAGCTTTGTCTTTGACGTTTTTTTTTACTTAAAGAAAGCAAATCAACATATTATATGAGAATGTTATGTTATGATTATCTTTAACCGAATCACAGCAGTGCTCAAATTAAAAACAGCATTCCCTCTCATGTGATATTGCTTAATTAACATTAATGATGTGCACTTTAACAACTAGGCTTACAACTATACCTAATATATAAAGGGGTGGAAAAGTGACTATTACCTGCAGGGCAAACATTAGCTAACCAGAAGGCAATAATAATGTAAACAAAAAACACCTGCTTAAAAGATCTAATACAAATGTCCCTGAGGAATGTAAGGTGGGAGTACTGTAATTACCTAACGTTACATTATTATTTTCCATAACAATTTAGCCCTCTCCACAATATTAACCCGACGTTAAAACAGAACTAGCTATTTATTGATTAGCAATTGCTGAATCATGTAACATTAGCTTAATGCTAAAAAAGCCAGGTTACTATCACATTCTGTAACAGACAAATAATTTCATGTAGGCTAACGTTACCTACCTGCTACCTCTGTCTTTTTCTCGTTTCTCCTCTTCTTTTCTATTTTTTCTTCCCTGGGCACCTGACAGTTTTGGCTGTTTTGACATCTTGTGTTGAAGGGAGGGAAGGGAGGGGGCGCACCGTGGGGGGGCGTAATGTTGTAACAAATAATATTTCTATTAAATAGGCTTTACTTTGCATTTTAATTAACGTGGGATTATTTTTTGTATTTAGAAATAATAGTACCAACTTTTATTTTTTTATTTTTTTTTCTCCAACATTTGTGGCACTGGCATGGCGCCCCCTGATGGACGGCGCCCTTAGCATTTGCCTATACGGCCTATGCCACGGGCCGGCCCTGACTCCAATTATTATATAATCTCAAATATTCCACTTTAAAATTTTATTGGGGGAAAATATTGCACATTTTGTGTTTTTTTCCATAAAAAAACACGGTTTTCCTTGACAAAAATGGCATACAACTTAAATCTTTAAAAGCGTTATATTGACAGATAGACCTAATGTTGATCTAGAGATTTAAACCTTGAATAATAATAATAATAATACTAAATAATGACACGTTTGTAATATTTTTTTTGACCAAAACAATTTGGGGTCCCCGGGATCAAGTCTGAGTGGAGGCCTAAATGTATCTTTTTTATACATATATTGTATTGGTTTTTAAAATAAAAAATATCAAAATGGCCCCCGCTTGCTTTGATTTTTCAGTGTGCGGCCCTCAGTGGAAAATGTTTGGACACCTCTGGTTTAGAGGAAACAGCAAGTTTGTGGATGTCAGGACGCCAATACAGTGCATCTGGAAAGTCCACATTTTGTTATTTTACAGCCTTATTGCAAAATGGAATAAATTCGTTTTTGTCCTCAAAATTCTACACACAATATCCCACAATGAAAAGGTGAAAACAAATGTTTTACATTTTTGCAAATGTCTTAAAAATAAAGACCTAAAAAAAAATTAAAAAAAGTTACATGTGCATACAGTCATGGTCAAAAGTTTACATACACTTGTAAAGAACATAATGTCATGGCTGTCTTGAGTTTCCAATAATTTCTACAACTCCTATTTTTTTGTGATAGAGTGATTGGAGCACATACTTGTTGGTCACAAAAAACATTCATGAAGTTTGGTTCTTTTATGATTTTTTTATGGGTCTACTGAAAATGTGAGCAAATCTGCTGGGTCAAAAGTATACATACAGCAATGTTAATATTTGGTTACATGTCCCTTGGCAAGTTTCACTGCAATAAGGCGCTTTTGGTAGCCATCCACAAGCTTCTGCTTGAATTTTTGACCACTCCTCTTGACAAAATTGATGCAGTTCAGCTAAATTTGTTGGTTTTCTGACATGGACTTGTTTACCGTATTTTTCGGCTTATAAGTCACATTTTTTTCATAGTTGGGCCGGGGGTGCGATGTATACTCCGGAGCGACTTATGTGTGAAATTATTAACACATTACCGTAAAATATCAAATAATATCATTTATCTAATTCACGGACTGTCCTACTGTTATGGCATACACTCGAACTAACCACAGACACTAGACTGTCATGCTGGTATTACGAAAACTTTAATCATAAACTCTACATGAGCTACTATCATTACAAATACTTGAACTAACCATGAACACTGGATTTTCCCACCTTTATTACAGACACTTGAACTAACCACAGACACTGGACAGTCATGATGCTTTGACAGACACTTTAACTAACTATAATCTCTACCGGTTCTACTCTTATTACAGACACATGAACTAACCATGTACATTGGACTATCTTACTAACATTGCAGACATTTGAACTAACCATGTACACTGGACTATCTTACTATTATTACAGACACTTAAATTAACCACAAACTCTGGACTGTCCTAGTATAATTACTGACACTTGAACTAACCACAGACACTGGACAGCCCTACTGTTATGACAGATACTTCAACTAACCAAGACACTGGATTGTCTTACTATTATTACAGACACTTGAATTAACCACTAACACTGGATAGCCCTACTGTTATGACGGATACTTGAACTAACCACGGATACTGAACTGTCCTACTCTTATTATGTATGCTTCAACCAACCATAAACGACCTGTCCTACTTTTATTACAGACACTTGAACCAACCACAATTACTGGACTGTTCTACTGTTATTATGCACACTTAAATTACCTGTCCTGCTATTACTACAGACACTTGAACTAACAATGAACACTAGACTGTCCTACTGTTATGACAGACACTTGAACTAACCACATACCCCGGACTGTCCAACTAATATTACAGACACTTTCACTGCTATAAGGCACTTTTGGTAGCCATCCACAAGCTTCGGGTTGAATTTTTGACCACTCCTCTTGACAAAATTGATGCAGTTCAGCTAAATTTGTTGGTTTTCTGACATGGACTTGTTTACCGTATTTTTCGGATTATAAGTCGCAGTTTTTTTCATAGTTTGGCTGGGGGTGCGATTTATACTCCGGAGCGACTTATGTGTGAAATTATTAACACATTACCGTAAAATATTACATAAATATATCTAATTCACGGAAGAGACGAAGCAAAATGTCAGCAATCGTCACACACACGTCAACCAATAAGAATTCGGCGAGGGAGGGTCATGGCAGAAGTGCATTGTGGGTCATGGGATGCTAACTGCTATATGCTATATGTTACTGCCGTAGCTATTAAAATAATTTCTACATTGGCGGTAACTTATAAAAACTTAACAAAAATGGCACCGCATAGGAAATCATGTACTGCAGATTACAAGCTGGACGTAGTGAAATATGCAGCAGAAAACGGCGATCGAGCAGCAGAAAGAAAGGACGCCAGCGGCGCATACCAGGAGCGACAACGAGGAAGAAGATTTCATGGGATTTAGCGATTAGGAGTGACAGATTGTTTGGTAAACGTATAGCATGTTCTATATGTTATAGTTATTTGAATGACTCTTACCATAATATGTTACGTTAACATACCAGGCACGTTCTCAGTTGGTTATTTATGCCTCATATAACGTACACTTATTCAGCCTGTTGTTCACTATTCTTTATTTATTTTAAATTGCCTTTCAAATGTCTATTCTTGGTGTTGGGTTTTATCACATAAATTTCCCCCAAAAATGCGACTTATACTCCAGTGTGACTTATATATGTTTTTTTCCTTCTTATTATGCATTTTCGATCGGTGCGACTTATACTCCGGAGCGATTTATAATCCGAAAAATACGGTATTCAGCATTGTCCACACGTTTAAGTCAGGACTTTCAGAAGGCCTTAATTCTAGTCTGATTTAGCCCTTCCTTTACCACTTTTGACATGTGTTTGGGGTCATTGTCCCATTTACTCTCTGTAAAGCACCAGTTCCATTGGCAACAAAACAGGCCCAGAACATAATACTACCACCACCATGCTTGACGGTTGTCAGGTTTAAGCACCGAACAATCTATTAAACAGAACAAAAAGCAAGGAATCAGGCAGAGGCAGAGTTCAATTTTGCTCATGAGGAGAACGCATGGAGCTGCACACTCAGTTACAGTCTCACCCTACGTTCTGAGGAACAGCCCATGCGCCCCCCATTTCCCTAGTTACATCGCTGAGGCTGCTTCTAAAGGGAGGGGTCACATATTATACAAGCTGTAACTGAGCTACCAGATCTTGTTATAGACTTAGAAGGAATTCAAGGAGCTACTGTTAGGAGTTATTGTTCATGTGCCTGATGGCCGAGGGGAAAAAACTGTTCAGGTAGCGGGAGGTGTGGGTCTGGATGGACCGTTGTCTCCTGCCTGAGGGGAGAGGGGAGAATAGTTTGTGTCCAGGGTGAGAAGAGTCAGCTGTGTCAGCTTGTTATCTTCCACTGCAAGTTAGGAGTTGCCTCGCCGCAGATGTTTCTGTCTTTCAGCCTGCTAACAGCCAAGGACGGACCTCAGGCACCTCAACGAAGACAAGGCAATAGCAGGCAGACAATGCAGAGACAGGGCGCAATCACAAAGCCACCAGCACATTTCCGTTCTGAATAATCACGTATTGTGCGTACTGAACTGCTTGTATAATATTTGACCCCTCCCTTTAGAACAGGGGTCACCAACGCGGTGCCCGCGGGCACCAGGTAGCCCGTAAGTACCAGATGAGTAGCCCGCTGGCCTGTTCTTAAAAATAGCTCAAATAGCAGCACTTACCAGTGAGCTGCCTCTATTTTTTTAATTTTATTTATTTACTAGCAAGCTGGTCTCGCTTTGCTCGACATTTTTAATTCTAAGAGAGACAAAACTCAAATAGAATTTGAAAATCCAAGAAAATATTTTAAAGACTTGGTCTTCACTTGTTTAAATAAATTCATTATTTTTTTTACTTTGCTTCTTATAACTTTCAGAAAGACAATTTTAGAGAAAAAAATACAACCTTAAGAAGTATTTTAGGATTTTTAAACACATATACCTTTTTACCTTTTAAATTCCTTCCTCTTCTTTCCTGACAATTTAAATCAATGTTCAAGTCAATTTATTTTTTTTATTGTAAAGAATAATAAATACATATTAATTTAATTCTTCATTTTAGCTTCTGTTTTTTCAACAAAGAATATTTGTGAAATATTTCTTCAAACTTATTATGATTAAAATTTAAAAAAATGATTCTGGAAAATCCGTTGAATCAAATTTAAATCTTATTTCAAAGTCTTTTGAATTTCTTTTAAAAATTTTGTTCTGGAAAATCTAGAAGAAATAATGATTTGTCTTTGTTAGAAATATAGCTTGGTCCAATTTGTTATATATTCTAACAAAGTGTACATTGGATTTTAACCTATTTAAAACATGTCATCAAAATTCTAAAATTAATCTTAATCAGGAAAAATTAGTAATGATGTTCCATAAAAAGATTCAAATTAGCTAGTTTTTCTCCTTTTTTTCGGTTGAATTTTGAATTTTAAAGAGTCGAAATTGAAAATAAACTGTTTCAAAATTTAATTGTCATTTTTTTCGTGTTTTCTCCTCTTTTAAACCGTTCAATTAATTGTAAATATCATTAATTATTAATAATAACATAGAGTTAAAGGTGAATTGAGCAAATTGGCTATTTCTGGCAATTTATTTAAGTGTGTATCAAACTGGTAGCCCTTCGCATTAATCAGTACCCAAGAAGTAGCTCTTGGTTTCAAAAAGGTTGGTGACCCCTGCTTTAGAAACAGCCTCAGCGATGTAACGAGGGAACTCCTGAATAAAATGGGGGGCGCGTGGGCTGTTCCTCAGAGCGTAGGGTGAGACTGTAACTGAGTGTGCAGCTCCATGCATTCTCCTCATGAGCAAAATTGAACTCTGCCTCTGCCTGATTCCTTGCTTCTTGTTTTGTTTAATAGATTGTTCGGTGCTTAAACCTGACAACCGTCAAGCATGGTGGTGGTAGTATTTTGCTCTGGGCCTGTTTTGCTGCAAATGGAACTGGTGCTTTACAGAGAGTAAATGGGACAATGAAAAAGGAGGATTACCTCCAAATTCTTCAGGACAACCTAAAATCATCAGCCCGGAGGTTGGGTCTTAGGCGCAGTTGGGTGTTCCAACAGGACAATGACCCCAAACACATGTCAAAAGTGGTAAATGAATGGCTAAATCAGGCTAGAATGAAGGTTTTAGAATGGCCTTCCCAAAGTCCTGACTTAAACGTGTGGACAATGCTGAAGAAACAAATCCATGTCAGAAAACCAACACGTTTAGCTGAACTGCACCAATTTGTCAAGAGGAGTAGTCAAAAATTCAAGCAGAAGCTTGTGGATGGCTACCAAAAGCGCCTTATTGCAGTGAAACCTGCCAAGGGACATGTAAGCAAATATTAAAGGCCTACTGAAATGAAATGTTTTTATTTAAACGGGGATAGCAGATCCATTCTATGTGTCATACTTGATCATTTCGCGATATTGCCATATTTTTGCTGAAAGGATTTTGTAGAGAACATCGACGATAAAGTTTGCAACTTTTGGTCGCTGATAAAAAAAAGCCTTGCCCCTACCGGAAGTAGCGTGACGTCACAAGTTGAAAGGCTCCTCACATTTCCCCATTGTTTACACCAGCAGCGAGAGCGATTCGGACCGAGAAAGCGACGATTACCCCATTAATTTGAGCCAGGATTAAAGATTCGTGGATGAGGAACGTGAGAGTGAAGGACTAGAGTGCAGTGCAGGACGCATCTTTTTTCGCTCTGACCGTAACTTAGGTACAAGGGCTCATTGGATTCCACACTCTCTCCTTTTTCTATTGTGGATCACGGATTTGTATTTTAAACCACCTCGGATACTATATCCTCTTGAAAATGAGAGTCGAGAACGCGAAATGGACATTCACAGTGACTTTTATCTCCACGACAATACATCGGCGAAGCACTTTAGCTACGGAGCTAACGTGATAGCATCATGCTTGAATGCAGATAGAAACAAAAGAAATAAACCCCTGACTGGAAGGATAGACAGAAAATCAACAATACTATTAAACCATGGACATGTAACTACACGGTTAATGCTTTCCAGCTTGGCGAAGCTTAACAATGCTGTTGCTAACGACGCCATTGAAGCTAACTTAGCAACGGGACTTCACAGAGCTATGATAAAAACATTAGCGCTCCACCTACGCCAGCCAGCCCTCATCTGCTCATCAACACCCGTGGTCATCTGCGTTCCAGCGATCAACGGAAGGACGAAGGACTTCACCCGATCATCCGTGCGGTCGGCGGCTAGCGTCGGATAGCGCGTCTGCTATCCAAGTCAAAGTCCTCCTGGTTGTGTTGCTACAGCCAGCCGCTAATACACCGATCCCACCTACAACTTTCTTCTTTGCAGTCTTCATTGTTCATTAAACAAATTGCAAAAGATTCACCAACACAGATGTCCAGAATACTGTGGAATTTTGAGATGAAAACAGAGTTTTTTGTATTGGATCCAATGGTGTCCGAATACTTCCGTTTAACTATCGACGTCACGCGCAAACGTCATCATACATAGACATTTTCAACCGGAAGTTTAGCGGGGAATTTAAAATTGCACTTTATAAGTTAACCCGGCCGTATTGGCATGTGTTGCAATGTTAAGATTTCATCATTGATATATAAACTATCAGACTGCGTGGTCGGTAGTAGTGGCTTTCAGTAGGCCTTTAACATTGCTGTATGTATACTTTTGACCCAGCAGATTTGCTCACATTTTCAGTAGAGCCATAATAAATTCATAAAAGAACCAAACTTCATGAATGTTTTGTGTGACCAACAAGTATATGCTCCAATCACTTTATCACAAAAAAATAAGAGTTGTGGAAATTATTGGAAACTCAAGACAGCCATGACATTATGTTCTTTACAAGTGTATGTAAACTTTTGACCACGACTATATGTATAAAATATAAAAATAGCAATTATGGACGGAAAAATCCCCATTAAGTTTTGTCTCAAAATCGTGCAGCTCTAGTGTTTTGCCACCTCTGTGTTCTCGGTGGGCCTATTTGAGCGGACACACTGTGCTCTATCAGCAGGGGGCGCCACAGAGCCGGTCGGCAGCATGCAGATGGCGGCGCTGGCCTGCGTGTGTCTGGACAAGATGTGGAAGAAGAGGCCGGACATGAAGCAAGTGCTTGACAAACTTCAGGACATCCACAAGCTGGTGGGCAAGAGCGACCGCCCGTGTCCCCCGCCCTCGTCAGACTGCAGTGTGGCGGTTCTGAGCCAGCAGTTGTCCAGTCTGGGACCACTGGAGGACACCTACAAGCCCCTCTCCTCCCTGCCTCCCCCTCCGTCCTCTTTCTCCTCCTCGTTTGAAGGTCCGTGTGAAACTGACGAGAGTCGAGGCTTCTCTCAATACCACCTGTTTGCCTCCAAAACTTTGTCCACGCCCACCAGAGACCAGAAACACAGTCAAAGCCGCCCCTCCCAGTCCTTGTTCGGAAAGCCTTCTCAGGACAATGTCCGTCCAGGACCCAGCCTGCAGCCCAGTAGCCCTCAGATGGGGGTGGTACCGGGACCAGGTTCTATAGAGCAGCCTGGAGCAGAAGGCTTCTCTCCCGCGGGATCGCTCCAGTCAGTGAGTCCACAGTCCTCAGGTGAGACCACCACGGCGTCATTCATTTCTCCTCATGTCTCAATCTCATCTTCACATGTTTTAGGTCGCTTTCCCCCAGACGGTGCGCAGCCTGGCAAGGCGTCCAGGTGTCCGGAGGAGAGCGACGAGCTGGATTTTCTTGCCGACTGCTGATGAGTAGAACTGATGGACGGAATCAAACCTGTGACATGTACAAAACCCAAAAGCAGTGAAGTTGGCACGTTGTGTAAAAGGTAAATAAAAACAGAATACAATAATTAGCAAATCCTTTTCAACTTATATTCAATTGAATAGACTGCAAAGACAAGATATTTCATGTTCACACTGAGAAACTTTGTTTTTTTTGCAAATAATCATGAACTTAAAATTTAATGGAAGCAACACTTTGCAAAAAAGTTGTCACAGGGGCATTTTTACCACTGCGTTACATGGCCTTTCCTTTTAACAACACTCAGTAAACGTTTGGGAACTGAGGAGACACATTTTTGAAGTGGAATTCTTTCCCATTCTTGCTTGATGTACAGCTTAAGTTGTTCAACAGTCTCCTTTCTGCTATTATAGGCTTCATATGGCACCACACATTTTCAATGGGAGACAGGTCTGGACTACAGGCAGGCCAGTCTAGTACCCGCACTCTTTTACTACGGAGCAACGCTGTTGTAACACGTGGCTTGGCATTGTCTTGCTGAAATAAGCAGGGGCGTCCATGATAACGTTGCTTCGCTGGCAACATATATTGCTCCAAAACCTGTATGTACCTTTCAACATTAATGGTGCCTTCACAGATGTGTAAGTTACCCATGCCTTGGGCACTAATACACCCCCATACCATCACAGATGCTGGCTTTTACACTTTGCGCTAGTAACAGTCCGGATGGTTCTTTTTCTCTTTGGTGCGAGGACACGACGTCCACAATTTCCAAAAACAATTTGAAATGTGGACTCGTCAGACCACAGAACACTTTTCCACTTTTTGCATCAGTCCATCTTAGATGAGCTCAGGCCCAGCAAAGCGTTTCTGGGTGTTGTTGATAAATGGCTTTCACTTTGCATAGTAGAGTTTTAACTTGCACTTACAGATGTAGCGACCAACTGTAGTTACTGACAGTGGTTTTCTGAAGTGTTCCTGAGCCCATGTGGTGATATCCTTTACACACTGATGTCGCTTGTTGATGCAGTACCGCCTCAGGTATTGAAAGTCACGGGCTTGCCGCTTACGTGCAGTGATTTCTCCAGATTCTTTGAACCTTTTGATGATATTACGGACCGTAGATGGTGAAATCCCTAAATATCTTGCAACAGCTCGTTGAAAAGTGTTGTTCTTAAACTGTTGAACAATTTGCTCAGGCATTTGTTGACAAAGTGGTGACCCTCGCCCCATCCTTGTTTGTGAATGACTGAGCATTTCATGGAAGCTGCTTTTATACCCAGTCATGGCACCCACCTGTTCCCAATTAGCCTGTTCACCTGCGGGATGTTCCAAATAAGTGTTAGATGAGCATTCTTCAACTTTCTCAGTCTTTTTTGCCACTTGTGCCAGCTTTTTTTAAACATGTTGCACGCATCAAATTCCAAATTAACTAATATTTGCAAAAAATTTAGTTTTCCAGTTGGAACGTTAAGTAACTTGTCTTTGCAGTCTATTCAATTGAATATAAGTTGAAAAGGATTTGCAAATCATTGTATTCTGTTTTTATTCACCATTTACACAACGTGACAACTTCACTGCTTTTGGGTTTTGTATGTTTAGGGACCAAAACCGAACCCGGATTAGGTACTACACCATGACCTCACAATGGTCTCACTTCCTGTCTCTTTTCCAGAAAACTAGGTATCCTGATTATTTAGGATCATACTGATTGACACTGAATAATTCCCAGTTTTGACGGACTAAGGTGCTGGTATGCCAAAACCGTTTTAAATTGTTGTGTCCTGCTATTTTCAGTGCAAACTTTATTTCTAACACAATTTTTTGTTACAGACAGTATTTAGTATATATAGTAATAAAGCTTATTTAATCTTTTGCAGTTTTTCCATTTGGTTTTATGCTGAAAAGGGGATTTTATTAACAACTGAAGTGGTGAAGTGAGCTGCAGTCATGGCCTGTAACCACCAGGTGTCACTGTGGAGCAGGACAATGAAAACTAGTCAATCGCTGTACTATTGAGAATCCAAACAATGACTTCAGGTTGTCTTTTAATAAGTTGATAGTTTGGATTCTCCGAGGGACTTAAAATGGGCAAAACTGCTCCACTTTTGCCGATTATTTTTACTTGAAATTATTTTGTCTGTTTTTGTAGACAATTTTAGGAAAAAAATATAAAACTTTTCATCCAACAACATATCAATACAACAATGTAACACTATCAACAAAATAATACAATTATTACAAAATAAACAGTGCAAAAACTATTAGTGTCTCTTATTCAAATCCTTAGTTTATAAACATTATATAATTACAACTAGAGATGTAAATGCTTTAAAATGTAATATCGGAAATTATCTGTATCGTTTTTTTATTTTTATTTTTTTTATTTTTTTATTAAAACAACATAAAAAAACACAAGATACACTTACAATTAGTGCACCAACCCAAAAAACCTCCCTCTCCCATTTACACTCATTCACACAAAAGGGTTGTTTCTTTCTGTTATTAATATTCTGGTTCCTACATTATATATCAATATATATCAATACAGTCTGCAAGGGATACAGTCCGTAAGCACACATGATTGTGCGTGCTGCTGGTCCACTAATAGTACTAACATTTAACAGTTAATTTTATAATTTTACTCATTTTCATTAATTACTAGTTTCTATGTAACTGTTTTTATATTGTTTTACTTTATTTTTTATTCAAGAAAATGTTTTAAATTTATTTATCTTATTTTATTTTATAATTTAAAAAAAAAAAAGGACCTTATCTTCACCATACCTGGTTGTCCAAATTAGGCATAATAATGTGTTAATTCCACGACTGTATATATCGGTATCGGTAATTAAAGAGTTGGACAATATCGGATATCGGCAAAAAGCCATTATCGGACATCCCTATTTACAACTATTTGAACAACAACAACAAAAAATCTCATCCAGTTAGTATCGACTCGATACTGGCGTTGCAGGGGTATCGATATTATCGGTGTTGGCTCGATCCGCCCACCCAATCGAAAACTTTTATAAAAATGCTAAAACATTGAGCTAATAATTACAAATGTATTTCAAAAGGAGGGGGATAATAAATATACACTTATTACCAGTTTTCAGTCCATTCGTAAGTGTTTAGTAGTGTTTGAATAAAAAGAGTCTAGTGATATTCTAGAAGTTGTTTTTTTTGTTGAACAACAAACATACATTTATAATTCACACATAAGTCAAGGCACTTTCAACATCAAGGAGAGAAATCAAAAGTAAATACAGATAGAGTATTAAATATTAATTAAAGCTGCAAGCAGCGATGGACGGGACCGACTTTGAGGGCTCATAAAATCCAAACCGGAGCAGTAATTAAAACTCTTTTATCAACTTTTAATCAGAAGAGTTCAATCTCTCTCCTGTGCTAATTTGAAGCCGACACGACAAACGCGCTCAGAGGAGATAATGTTTGAAAAAAGGTGACTGTTTTTACACAACTTTTATTTTGAAGGGGGAATTGCAAACTTCCTGTTGATTTTTGCTGGGGGTTGTCAGTGTATGAAATATAGGTCTAAGTGAGACCTACATAGAGGTTTTTGTTTCATGTCTCTACGACATTCCTACTGGGAGTTACAGGCAGTTTTGTCTGTGTTTTCTTCCTAGGGGGCGCTAGAGCGCAATTTTGAGTTTTGGGGTTTGTTTTTTTGATTAGATCGCAATTTTCGCCAGTCCTGATGTGTGTGTCCAATTTGGTGAGATTTGAAGCATGTTAAGGGGGTCAAATTACAGCTCAAAGAGGCGGCGGTATAATAATAAAACGCTAGAAATACAATAGGGTCCTCTGTCCCAAAGGGACTCGGTCCCTAATAAATAACCAGATGAGGCAATACCTGAAGGAATTGCGTGTGAATTCTCCAATGCTAAAGTTGAACTGAAATCCTGGATTTTTTTTAGAATTGTTGAAGTAGAGCAAACAATTCCCAAACAAGCTGAATATTTTGAAGTTGTTTTGAATCAGATGAAAAATGTGGCAATTTGAAGAATGTTCCATTGATTTAAATGGGAATTTCCAAAGAATTTGGGAATTTCTGGAAAAAGCGGGAATTTTTTTGAAAATGGTAAAAAACTTGAATGGTCTGAATGAGAATGAGAATGGTTGGTGTTGGAATTTTTCAAATCGGTCGAGAAATGTTGAAGTAGTAACATGTTGAATTGAGAAATGGTATTACGGAATTTTGGGAAAACCGGGAATTTGTCCAGTTCAAAGAACAACTTAGTTTTTTTTGTCCTGACTAAGAGGAATGTTTTGATGGTGGAACAGTTGAAGTGCGTTGAAAAATGTGGAAGGGGTAGTCGCCAGAAAAAAGGGTGGAAATAGGGCTTTGGAAAACCAGGAATTCTGGAAAATCCTGTAATTTTTTGGAACTTGGAAAAAAAGTAGTTTAAATTTCCAGGATGGTGGAATGGTTTGAATCGGTTGAAAATTGTGGAAATGGTGGAAGTTTGAAAAATGGCCGATTCATTTTGAATGGGAAAAATGTCCCGGAAAACCTGGCATTCTGGGAAATCTGGGAATGTTAGGAATTTTTCAAGGGAAAGCCCGCGATTCCCGAATAGGCTGAACAGTTTTAAGTTGGAAGGGTTTGAATCGGGTGAAAAATGTGGAAAGGTAGAACGCGCCAAAATCTGGAGAAGAAGAAGAAGTTGAAGAATAAATAGATTAATTTTGGTGTAGAAAACCATAAGTGTGAATGCTTTGGAGCATCCACAAAATTACAACCATGGATATTCATTAATATTTAATATATTATGTATAACGTAGTATATGGATTACATTCTAGACTCTGCCAGCTCATTCCAGTGATCTCTACTTTCATAGACATAACACTAGAAGTAAAGCTTTATTAAGAGGGGAAAATGGTCATCTGAAGTGTACAAGCTTTAGTATAGCCTGTAGAGGCCCGGTGATCTGGAATGAGATTGATAGCTCTATAAAAGAATCAAATTCTTTAAAAACATTTTTAAAAAGCGTTTTAAGCTAAATTTATTGCGATGTTATTCTTAGTACATTTCGCACAACCCTTATGGTTGAGGAATTCACATTAGTCGCATCCTTTTGGGATGACGAGATTATCGCAGATTTTCAAGATGCAACCTTTCAATCAAATTTGAATAATAGGATATTGAGACTGGTTTGGTGGATTTAAAGATTCCTATTTACGTTGCTGCTAGCCTTCTTTGTGTGGACAGTGTTGATTGTCATGTACGGATGTACTTTGTGGACGCCGTAAGTTTTTGCTGTCGTCCAGCATTCTGTTTCTGTTTACTTTGTAGCCAGTTCAGTTTTACTTTCGTTTTGCATAGTGTTGCGTCTGACCAGTCTACCTCTCAGGGAATTAAAGTCACTGGTCAATCCCAAAAATCTTTTCAGATGACATATATGCAGAGTAAGAAGGACCATCAAGACAGAATAGGAATATTATCAAGTTTTACTAAAGCTTTAGGAGACCAGCCCACATCAATGCAGTCATACCGTCATCTCGGGATGGTCTAACATTCAAACAGGAAGAGACAACTTCTTGAATACGCAAACAGCCCCCACCCTCTCCAGAAAGGAATACAGTCTCATTGTTCTAATACAGATAAGGTATAAGGGAGTACTCCAACTCCTACATTCCAAGCCTTCAAGGTAACACACACAGTTTACTTGCGGACATAAAATAGAAAGAGTACAAATGGAAAAACACTAGCTGCTTTAAAACATGACTATGAATAAAGAAAGAACTCTTAAACATATATGCATTCTCCACAATAGCAATTGCCTTTTCCTTTCCCTTTTGTTCATTATTGGTTGAAGCATTACATACCTTTTTACCTGCACGCTGCCTCCCGCTGTGGTCTGCATATTGAGATCACAACAAACCATCCTCGTCTCACCCGACACATTCCGACTTTTACAAAGCAATCAACTACCTGCTGCCACCTACTGACACGGAGTATTACGTGGTTAACCTGCCGAGTTTTACACAGCACAGACGCGAAGCAACGGCACATTATTTACAGGTTATAATTATTGATTTGCAAAAAAATATTTTTTGGACCAATTAGGTGAAGTTGCATAATTTTTTATTTTATTTTTTTTGAGAGAAAAAACAAAAAAGAAGTTGCATAATTTAATAATATCGCGCGTCACCATGGTTGAAAAACACTGATGTATATCAGTGGTCCCCAACCTTTTTTTCCACCACAAACCGGTTTATTTTTTGGCATTATTTTCAGGGACCGGTTTTCCACTCGTGCCAGATAAATACAGCAAAAATAAGTGCACGAAAAATACCATTTACCATAACGTTGAATTAGTATTTCTTTGCAATGAGATGCAAATGGAAATCAGCCTTTGGCTACACTTTTCTGTCTGATATGTTCATTAATGTGCATTGTATCATGTCACAAAGTTATAACAAATGGCAACTTCCCATGAGGAGTTTTATTGTACATCTATAAACAAGCTCATTGGTGTGTCTAGTGCACGGGTGTCAAACTCAGATCTGGCCCTCCGCGTCATTTTACATAGCCTGCAAAAGCCTGGAAATAACATGTTTCAATAAAATACCTTATATTTTCTTTCTCTACTTTCTTATTTTATTTATGTATATATATATATATATATATATATATATATATATATATATATATATATATATATATATATATATATATATATATATATATATATATATTATATTTTATTTTATGTATTAGGGTTTTTTTCTAGTTTGACAGGGGAAAAAAATAGTGTCCAATTTTGCAACAAATATTATATTATCTCACTTTGTTGGTCAAAATCCAAATAAATACTGCAATATCTGCTTAACTTATGATTTCGAAGCAAGTTATCAATCAAATTGTACACTATAAAAATGACCAATAGATTTAACTGTAAAATTTAGGGAGTTGTTTTTTTTTTTTACAGCATATTACTACTGTAAGTGGGGAAAAAAACGAACAATGTTTGTTTTTTTACAGTAAAATTCCGTCGACTGAGCTGTCAGTTTTTTTTTTGTTTGTTTACTGTAAAATCCACGATTGATGATTTTATTTTACCACATTTTGTTATGGTATAATACTGGCATCTGAGTTGCCAAAATTAAATTAAACAGCGGTACTGTATTTCTATTTACAGTGATATGTTGTATAAATAATAATAATAATTTAAAAAAACACCATATATTTTATAGCACAATGTTTTACTGGCAACTGAGCTGCCAGTTTTTTTCTATAAAAAACACTGGTAAAATCGGCATATTTTTTTTACTCTTTACGTAAAAATGTTTACAAATATTTTAATTCATAGGCAAATTTGTTAATTATTTACTGTTACAAACGGCCCTCTACTGTTACAATGTCCATTTCTCAGATGATAAAATTGTTGATGACTGAAATATGCTGATAGCAAATTCAGTCCGGTAGCAAATGCAGTCCCGGACCGGTACCGGTCCCCGGACCGGTGGTTGGGGACCACTGTTGTATATTATATGATGATGTATGTTGGCCCTAGTGTGTGAATGTGAGTGTGAATGTTGTCTGTCTATCTGTGTTGGCCCTGTGATGAGGTGGCGACTTGTCCAGGGTGTACCCCGCCTTCCGCCCGAATGCAGCTGAGCTAGGCTTGTTTTTAATGATAATATAAATACATTTAATAAAGTCAAATACAAATAAGGCAACAAGAGAAGTATCCTACACTTCTCTTTTGTAAAGTAAATCTGAACAGCCGATATGGGGCGGCATGGCGTAGTGGGTAGAGCAACCGTGCCAGAAACCTGAGGGTTGCAGGTTCGCTCCCCGCCTCTTACCATCCAAAATCGCTGCCGTTGTGTCCTTGGGCAGGACACTTCACCCTTGCCCCCGGTGCCACTCACACCGGTGAATGAATGATGAATGATAGGTGGTGGTCGGAGGGGCCGTAGGCGCAAATTGGCAGCCACGCTTCCGTCAGTCTACCCCAGGGCAGCTGTGGCTATGAAAGTAGCTTACCACCACCAGGTGTGAATGAATGATGGGTTCAAACATGTAAAGCGACTTTGGGTATTTAGAAAAGCGCTATATAAATCCCAGGTATTATTATTATTATTATTATTATATGGGCATCTACATCAACTATATGATTTGCCTAACCACGTTAAACCCAGATTCCGATCTAACAAAGGTCTTAACTCATTCTCCTTCTGTGCCACATCAATATGGAATGCACTCCCAACAAGTGTAAAAGAAAGGGCATCTCTATCCTCCTTCAAAACCGCACTAAAAGAACACCTCCAGGCAATTTCAACCCTAAACTAACACCCTCCCCCTTCCACATCCCACCTCCCCGGATTGTAAATAATCAGATGTAGATACTTATTCTTATGCTTTCTGATCTCTCTCTCTCTATGTCTACTACTTGCTGTACATATCCTACCAAGTCAGTCCCACACTGTTCCAATGTCCATTTCTCTGATGATGCAATTGTTGATGACTGAAGTGTTGATATCAACCAAACCTAACCCCCCCTCCTCCACATCCCACACCCCGGATTGTAAATAATTCAATTATTATACTCTGATGATTATCTTGTGTGATGACTGTATTATGATGATAGTATATATCTGTATCATGAATCAATTTAAGTCAGTGGTTCTTAACCTTGTTGGAGGTACCGAACCCCAGCAGTTTCATATGCACATTCACCGAACCCTTCTTTAGTGAAAAATAAAATTTATTATTTTTTCAAATTCAAGACAAAGTTATATGATTTTGGTAACACTTTAGTATGGGGAACATATTCTAAGTAACAAAGACTTAATTTAGATTTTTTTGGACACTAGGGGAACATATTCTAAGTAAAAAAGACTTAATTTAGAGTTATTTAGTTAGGGTTAGAGGGTTAGGGTTATAATAAGGCCATGCCGAATAAGGCATTAATAAGTACTTAATAATGACTAGTTAAGAGCCAATATGTTACTAATCTGCATGTTAATAAGCAACTAATTAATGGTGAATATGTTCCCCATATAGAGTGTTACCATGTTTTATTACTGGTGCACAAAATGAACCGTGCATGAACATCACCTTGTTCAAACAACAAAACCAACACAGTGCATAAACTCACAACAAATTACACACCTGCAAATCAGTGTGACTTCTGCTGTTGTCGTATCCGTAATACGCCGATAGGGAGAAGTTTTTATTTACACGATGAGTCGGGTGGGTTTTGACCTCCACCGAACCCCTGAGCCCAACTCACCGAACCCCTAGGGCAGTGGTCCCCAACCTTTTTGTAACTGCGGACCGGTCAACGCTTGAAAATTTGTCCCACGGACCGGGGAGCGTGGGGGGTTGGGTATTGTATTTTTTTTTTGTCATAAAAAAATACAATCATACGGACTGTATCCCTGCAGACTGTATTGATCTATATTGATATATAATGTAGGAACCACTACCCTAGGGTTCGAACGAACCCAGGTTAAGAACCACTGATTTAAGTGGACCCCGACTTAAACAAGTTGAAAAACTTATTCGGGTGTTACCATTTAGTGGTCAATTGTACAGAATATGTACTGTACTGTGCAATCTACTAATAAAAGTTTCAATCAATCAATCAAATGAGAAGCTGGACAGGACAAATTTTTTATTTATTTTTTTTAAATAAAAAAATTAAATGATTTTAACAGATATATCAATTTAAGGGCTTTTGTACCCTTAATCATTCTCCAAGATTTGACTAATAATTGTAAATAGTAGAGCTGTGAATCTTTGGGTGTCCCACAATTCGATTCAATATCGATTCTTGGGGTCACAATTTTTTTTTTTTCAATTCAACACGATTCTCGATTCAAAAACGATTATTTTCCCGATTCAAAAGGATTCTCTATTCATTCAATACACATAGGATTTCAGCAGGATCTACCCCAGTCTGCTGACATGCAAGCAGAGTAGTAGATTTTTGTAAAAAGCTTTTATAATTGTAAAGGACAATGTTTTATCAACTGATTGCAATATTGCAAATGTGTTTTAACTATTGAATGAACCAAAAATATGACTTATTTTATCTTTGTGAAAATATTGGACACAGTGTGTTGTCAAGTTTATGAGATGCGATGCAAGTGTAAGCCACTGTGACACTATTGCTCATTTTTTTATAAATGTCTAATGATAATGTCAATTAGGGATTTTTAATCACTGCTATGTTGAATTTGTAACTAATATTGATACTGTTGATAATATTCATTTTTGTTTCACTACTTTTGGTTTGTTCTGTGTCGTGCTTGTGTCTCCTCTCAATTGCTCTGTTTATTGCAGTTCTAAGTGTTGCTGGGTCGGGTTTGGTTTTGGAATTGGATTGCATTGTTATGGTATTGCTGTGTATTATTTTGTTGATTGATTGTAGTAATTTAAAAAATAAACTTTTTTTTTTTAAATAAAATTTAAAAAATCGATTAAAAAAAATGAGAATCGCGATTCGAATTCGAATCGATTTTTTCCCACACCCCTAGTAAATAGTGATATTCTACAAGTTAGCCGTTAGCATGTTAGCTCGGCGTTAGCCGCTAGCTCGCCTCCCGCTGCCATTTGCCTCCCGCGCTCCGTTTTGTTTGCTATTAGCAGCAAGATGGCGGCTTCCATCCCAGCGCACGGCGCCGCTCCGCACATTTGAAAGAAGCCACCGCGTTTGCCCGACGAGTGCTCTTTCGCACGCCTGCACGCAGCCACCTGGGCCGGGTCTGGATGTGTTCGTCGCTTTTGTTTCGCTCCAGTGAGCCTGCCGCGGCTGTTTGTGTTCACTTCCTGACCGCGCCATCCCCCCCCCCGCTCACCGGCACAAAATGGCGGACTGGCCGCAGCCCTCGCTATGCTAGGCAACCGTAGAAGCAGCACAAACGAGACAGAAACCGACTGAAGGGAAGTTTTCCACGGCGGTGTTGGAATTCGCCGAAATAATTCGCTAACATTAGCGCCGGCGAATTGCGTTTTAACAACACCGCCTCTCGTCGAATTAGCCGGTCTAGCTAGCAGGCTAATGCTAAGCTAGTCGCGGACGGAGCCTCTTTGTAGTCTCCCGCCCTCCCAACACGGATTCTTAGTGCCGGACTTGGAGGGGAGGAAACATGGAAGTCCAGCCTGCGGTGCTTCAGCCCCGCTGGAAGCGCGTCCTGGGCTGGAGCGGCCCTGTGCCGCGGCCCCGCCACGGCCACCGGGCCGTGGCTATCAAGGAGCTGATGGTGGTGTTCGGCGGCGGCAACGAGGGCATCGTGGACGAGCTGCACGTCTACAACACAGGTGCTTCTTCTACTTCTTTTCTCCTCATAACTATCATTAAAGTAGGCCATTGTGTACATTTTGCGCCAACCTACTCGTTTTTGGCCTTCGAGCAGCTGAGCGCTTTGAGTGTCTGTTATGTGCCGTTAGAAGAATATAACACAAGGTGGTCTTTAATGTGTTGTAATAACATACATTTTTTGGCAATAATTCACCTTGTTTGTTAGGAATGTTAACATGCTAGGCTAAGCTAGCTGGTAACTCGGAGGTGGGCACTCGAGAGAAATGGCGCGTTTTTTACCGAAAACAACGTGACGTCACGGGGACACGCCCCTCTTAATCTGGACTGCGCCTTAATGCAACACTAACAATCTTTCTGTCTCTGCTGCCTGAAACATAATACAATGTGAAAATCAGTCAATCAATCAATGTTTACTAATATAGCCCTAAATCATGAGTGTCTCAAAAGGCTGCACAAGCCACAGACATCCTCGGCTCAGATCCCACATCAGGGCAAGGAAAAACTCAACCCAATGGGCATACCTGCCAACCTTGAGACCTCCGAATTCGGGAGATGGGGGGAGCGGGGCTGGGGGGGGGGGTTGGTGGTAGCGGGGGTGTATATTGTAGCTTCCTGGAAGAGTTAGTGCTGCAAGGGGTTCTGGGTATTTGTTCTGTTGTGTTACGGTGCGGATGTTCTCCCGAAATGTGTTTGTCATTCTTGTTTGGTGTGGGTTCACAGTGTGGCGCATATTTGTAACAGTGTTAAAGGCCTACTGAAATGCGATTTTCTTATTTAAACGGGTATAGCAGGTCCATTCTATGTGTCATACTTGATCATTTCGTGATATTGCCATATTTTTGCTGAAAGGATTTAGTAGAGCACATCGACGATAAAGTTTGCAACTTTTGGTCGCTGATAAAAAGGCCTTGCCTGTACCGGAAGTAGCAGAGGATATGCGCGTGACGTCACAGGTTGTGGAGCTCCTCACATCTGCACATTGTTTAAAATCATGGCCACCAGCAGCGAGAGCGATTCGGACCGAGAAAGCGACTATTCCCCCATTAATTTGAGCGAGGATGAAAGATTCGTGGATGAGGAAAGAGAAAGTGAAGGACTAGAGGGCATGCCACAAATTAATCCCGCATAACAAACACCTCCCCCCTCCTGTCCATACAACCCGCCAATACAACTCAAACACCTGCACAACACACTCAATCCCACAGCCCAAAGTACCGTTCACCTCCCCAAAGTTCATACAGCACATATATTTCCCCAAAGTTACGTACGTGACATGCACATAGCGACACGCACGTACGGGCAAGCGATCAAATGTTTGGAAGCCGCAGCTCATGCATACTCACGTACCGCGTCTGTGTATCCAACTCAAAGTCCTCCTTGTAAGAGTCTCTGTTGTCCCAGTTCTCCACAAGCCAATGGTAAAGCTTGACTGTCATCTTTCGGGAATGTAAACAATGAACCACCGGCTACGTGTTTGTGTTGCTGCAGCCTGTCGCTAATACACCGCTTCCCACCTACAGCTTTCTTCTTTGCTGTCTCCATTGTTCATTGAACAAATTGCAAAAGATTCACCAACACAGATGTCCAGAATACTGTGGAATTTTGCGATGAAAACAGACGACTTAATAGCTGGCCACAATGCTGACCCAAAATGTCCGCTACAATCCGTGACGTCACGCGCAGACGTCATCATACCGAGACGTTTTCAGCAGGATATTTCGCGGGAAATTTAAAATTGCACTTTAGTAATCTAACCCGTCCGTATTGGCATGTGTTGCAATGTTAAGATTTCATCATTGATATATAAACTATCAGACTGCGTGGTCGGTTGTAGTGGGTTTCAGTAGGCCTTTAAAGTTGTGTATACGGCTACCCTCAGTGTGACCTGTATGGCTGTTGATCATGCATTCACTAATGTGTGTGTGTACAAGCCGCATATTTTATGCGACTGGGCCGGCACGCTGTTACTATGGAGGCAAAGTGGGCGCGACGACAGGTTGTAGAGGACGCTAAAGGCAGTGCCTTCAAGGCACGCCCCCAATATTGTTTTCCGGGCGGAAAAATAAAAATGGGGTTCCGCAGTACATTTTTGGGGTCCCACTTTTTTGTAACCGTTTTGAAATCAAATGATAAATGTATGCATTATCCTGTTATATCTCACATTCTATATTGTGTTTTGGAAAAAAGTTGTCATAAACGTTCAAACAATAACAAAAAAGAAAACCAATGCAGTATTTGTGATCGATAAAACGTTCGGCGAATCAAAATTTAAGAAACTGTTCCGGAAAGTGCATTACTTTGAAGTCGACCAATAATAAATCATTAATAATTTGACCCGGCAAATATACCGTATTTTCCGCACTGCCGATGAATGGTCTATATCTTTTTTCATATATAAGGTGCACCGGATTATAGGGCGCATAAAAGGAGTTCTGTTGTGTTTATGTTGTTTTGCGGTGCAACTATTCTCCAGAAATGTGTTTGTCATTGTTTTTTAGTGTGGTTTCACTATATGGCACATATTTATGACAGTGTTGGAGTTGTTTATAGTGCCACCCTTAGTGTGATATGTATGGCTGTTGATTAAGAATGCCCTTCATTCATTAGTAAATGGGGTTTTCATAGCCTATAAGATCATTGTTATTGATAATGGTCATTCAGCGTGATGGCTTATTTTGACATCTTCAATTTAAGACAATATTCACCCCTTCCAATGCTTCAAAAGCATTGAGGTGGGTAAGCTCAACCTTATAGTCCGGGCAATGCGGTAAAAAGGCCTTCTGGAATTTGAAATACGTAAAAAGCTGGAATTTCAAATTTGAAATGCGTAAAAAGACACAAAAAGTGCGTTAACGCCAACACTGGATTAGGAAGTGACACTGCAGCCTGGCTTTTTAAGTGGTAAGATTTGCACATTTGCCAACATGGCAGCCGGTTGTAGTCACAAAAAACAAATGTATGTTCAGATTGAGTTTGTGTTGGCAAGGGGGTATCTTCCCAGGTCTCATCAATTGGTGTCCCCACCCCCCCACACAGCTACCAACCAGTGGTTCATACCCGCGGTGCGAGGCGACGTCCCGCCCGGTTGCGCCGCCTACGGCTTTGTGTGTGACGGCACCAGGCTGCTGGTGTTTGGAGGAATGGTGGAATACGGAAAATACAGCAACGACTTGTACGAGTTGCAGGTCAGTAACGTCACTCACGGGGGGGCTCTTTCATTTTGAGGCAGCTGCGATTTAAATGTCAAATGTCGCCAATCAGGCAAGTCGCTGGGAGTGGAAGCGTCTGAAAGCGAAAGCTCCGAAGAACAACCCGCTGCCCTGCCCCCGCCTCGGCCACAGCTTCTCTCTGATCGGAAGCCGCTGCTTCCTGTTTGGAGGACTGGCCAATGACAGCGAGGACCCCAAAAACAACATTCCGAGGTATCTGAATGACCTGTACTGTTTGGAGCTGCGTCAGGGCTCCAGCGTGGTCAGCTGGGACCTTCCGGTGACGTCCGGCCAGCCTCCGCCGCCCAGGGAGAGTCACACGGCAGTGGTGGCCAGCGGGCGTGGCGGAAACCGTCTGGTCATCTACGGCGGGATGAGCGGCTGTCGGCTGGGTGACCTGTGGATGCTCGACATCGGTGAGACCGCCGACGCCACTGCGTGTCACCTCATGGCTAATGTAGCACGCGTGCAACATTAATAACGGCTTTGTCTTTTCATTTATGTCACAGACTCACTTGTCTGGAGCAAACCCACGCTCAGTGGGACCGCCCCGCTCCCCCGCAGCCTGCACTCCGCCACCGCCGTCCATAACAAGTAACGTGATGCCGAGACACCGCAACATCAGCTTTGGAGTGACTGTCTCACCGCCTGCCTGTCTGTCTGCCCATCAGAATGTTCGTATTTGGAGGGTGGGTTCCTCTGGTGATGGACGACGTCAAAGTGGCGACGCACGAGAAGGAGTGGAAGTGCACCAACACACTGGCTTGCCTCAACCTAGGTACAGATGACCCATGGCTAGTACCGTATTTTTCGGAGTATAAGTCGCTCCAAAGTATAAGTCGCACCGGCCGAAAATGCATAAATAAGAAGGAAAAAAACATATACCGTATTTTCCGTACCATAAGGCGCCCCGTGTTATTAGCCGCACGTTCAATGAACGGCATATTTCAAAACTTTGTTTACCTATTAGCCGCCCCGTGCTATTAGCCACACCTACGCTACGCTAAAGGGAATGTCAACAAAACAGTCAGATAGGTCAGTCAAACTTTAATAATATATTACAAACCAGCGTTCTAACAACTCTGTTCACTCCCAAAATGTAATGTGCAAATGTGCAATCACAAAAATAGTAACACTCAAAATAGTGCAGAGCAATAGCAACATCAATAACTCAACGTTGCTCGAACGTTAATGTCACACAACACACAAAATAAACATTTAAAGCTCAGTTTCTGAAGTTATTACTCATCCACAAATCCATCGAATTATTCTTCTTCGGTGTGCTTCACTTGTTTTTTGACACCATCTGTGAAGTGGACGCGCATGCAGTCGTAGATCAACAGGGACGTAGCTGCGTGAAATAAGTCACCCGGTGTCTTCGCTCATCTTTTCTTCATCCATCCATCCCTTCGAGTTACCTTTTATGATGACGCCGGCTGGAAAGTTCTCTTTTGGCAAGGTCTTCCTTTTGAATATCACCGTGGGTGGAAGTTTCTGGCCGTTAGCATGGCAAGCTAGAACCCCGGTGAAGACGACTTCTCATTCCCTGTGGTGCGAATATTCACCGTACGTGTTCCCGTTGTATCCACAGTGCGCATGGTTAGCATGGCAAGCTAGAACCCCGGTGAAGACGACTTCTCATTCCCTGTGGTGCGAATATTCACCGTACGTGTTCCCGTTGTATCCACAGTGCGGTTCACATGAATATCAAAAGTCGGTGGAACCTTGTACGCGTGTCTCTTAGTAGGAGACATTTTGTGGTCTTTACAGAAACACACAAATGAAATGAAACGTAATATCCGCGCGCTTCTTCTTCTACGGGTGCGGTTGCTTACAGTAGAAGAAGAAGCACTTCCTCTTCTATGGGGCGGTTGCTTACCGTAGAAGAAGAAGCGCTTCCTCTTCTACGGGGAAAAAAGATGGCGGCGGTTTACCGTAGTTGCGAGACCTAAACTTTATGAAAATATATATTAATATTAATCCATATATAAGGCGCACCGGGTTATTAGCCGCACTGTCAGCTTTTGAGAAAAATTGTGGTTTTTAAGTGCGGCTTATGGTGCGGAAAATACGGTAAACCTCACTGGAGTATAAGTCGCATTTTTTGAGGAAATTTATTTGATAAAACCCAACACTAAGAATAGACATTTGAAAGGCAATTTAAAATAAATAAAGAATAGTGAACAACAGGCTGAATAAGTGTACGTTATATGAGGCATAAATAACCAACTGAGAACGTGCCTGGTATGTTAACGTAAGAGTCATTCAAATAACTATAACATATAGAACATGCTATACGTTTACCAAACAATCTGTCACTCCTGATCGCTAAATCCCATGAAATCTTATAAATCCCATGAAATCTTATACGTCTAGTCTCTTACGTGAATGAGCTAAATAATATTATTTGATATTTTACGGTAATGTGTTAATAATTTCACACATAAGTCGCTCCTGAGTTTAAGTCGCACCCCCAAACTATGAAAAAAAACTGCGACTTATAGTCCGAAAAATACGTTACTCATTGTTTACAGGGCAAACTAGCTGCCCGATACGAGTAAGTGGACGTGGGAATCTTTGGGCACCTCACGATTCAGGAGCTACCATTCGGTTAAAAATCCATTATTGATGCATCGTTAATTAATGTTCAGTACAGGCCAAACGTTTAGACACACCTTCTCCTCATTCAATTTGTTTTCTTTATTTTCATGACTACTTACATTGTAGTTTGTCACTGAAGACATCAACACTATGAATGAACACATGTGGAGTTATGTACTTAACAAAGTGAAATAACTGAAAATATGTTTTATATTTTAGTTTCTTCAAAATAGTCAACCTTTGCTCTGATTACTGCTTTGCACACCCTTGGCATTCTCTCCATGAGCTTCAAGCACACCTGTGAGGTGAAAACCATTTCGGGTGACTACCTCTTGAAGCTCATGGAGAGAATGCCAAGAGTGTGCAAAAAAAGTCATCAGAGCAAAGGTTGGCTATTTTGAAGAAACTATAAAATAACAAGTTTTTTAGTTATTGCAACTTTTTTTGTTAAGTACATAACTCCACATGTTGGAGTTTTGATGTGACAATCTACAAGGTAAATAGTTAAAGTTAAAGTACCAATGATTGTCACACACACACACTAGGTGTGGTGAAATTTGTCCTCTGCATTTGACCCATCCCCTTGATCACCTCCTGGGAGGTAAGGGGAGCAGTGGGCAGCAGCGGTGCCGCGCCCGAGAATCATTTTTGGTGATTTAACCCCCAATTCCAACCCTTGATGCTGAGTGCCAAGCCGGGAGGTAATGGGTCCCATTTTTATAGTCTTTGGTATGACTCGGCCGGGGTTTGAACTCACAACCTACCGATCTAGTCATGAAAATAAAGAAAATGCATTGAATGAGAAGGTGTGTCCAAACTTTTGGCCTGTATATGTGTTTTTGTCTTAGATATGGATTGTTTATGATAGGCAAAATTCTTCAACAAAGTGCTGTTCCCCTTTAAAGATGTAATTAATCAGCACTCAATTGGCAAAAGTCCGGCCCTTAGCTGAACTGTGCTGCCTGGTGGCTTAATAAGACACAATGTGTGTGGACAGACACGCTGTGCTGGGAGACAGTGCAGATGGACAGCATAGAGGAGAACATCCCTCGGGCCCGCGCGGGCCACTGCAGCGTGGCCATCAACTCCAGAGTTTACATCTGGAGCGGACGAGACGGCTACAGGAAGGCTTGGAACAACCAGGTGTGCTGCAAGGACCTGTGGTACCTGGAGACACGTGAGTGCTGGCGCATGCCCGTTTCTTTACGCCCCGCGAACACCCGTCGCCTGTTTTTTTAAACAACCTCAATTGTGTGTCATCAGAGCGTCCCAGCGCTCCGTCGCGGGTGCAGCTGGTGCGGGCCAACACGTCGTCTCTGGAGGTGAGCTGGGGGCCGTCGCAGACCGCTGACACCTACCTGCTGCAGATACAGAAGTACGACATTCCTACCCCGCCTGCGGCAAGCTCGGCCAGCACCGCCGCCACCGCCACTGCCGGCGCCATCTCACCCAAGAGCCCCGCCCCTGTCGCAGCCAGTCCTACTAACAAAACCCCCCAGTTGTCTGGCATCACGCTGGTCCCCTCCCCCACAGCAGCCACATCTGCCAACCCGTTGGCAGCTAGCGCGAAAGGACCAGGTGAGTTTTATGTATTAGTGTACGTGAACATGCTTTTATTTGGCTTTCCTTTTTAGTGGTGATATTTTCTTTGTCGAATAGGTATTGATGAGCTTTTTGCAATGAACCATGATTAGAGTAGCGTTCCAATGCACTTTATTTTAGTCAGACGTCTAAAAATGATTCCCGGGCGTGGCCACCACTGCTGCTCACTGCTCCCCTCACCTTCCAGGGGGTGAACAAGGGGATGGGTCAAATGTTGAGGTTAATTTCACCACACTTAGTGTGTGTGTGACAATCATTGGTACTTTAAATTGATGTTTCTTCAAATTTTCACAAGCTGAAACGGACCATAATTTTCGGACCGTAGGGCGCACCGGATTAAACGGTGCACTGCCGATCAGCACCGGATTATAAGGCGAATTAAAGGGGTCATATTAGGGCTGGGCGATATGGCCTTTTATTAATATCTCAATATTTTTAGGCCATGACACGATATAAAACTCAATATTTTGCCTAAGCCTTGAATGAACACTTGATGCATATAATCACAGCAGTATGATGATTCTATGTGTCTACATTAAAACATTCTTGTTTATACTGCATTAATATATGCTCATTTCAAACATTTATCCAGAGAGGGAAATCACAACTAAGTCAATTTTGCAAAACTGTATTTATTAAACAGATATTAAGCAGTGGCACAAACATTCATGTCATTTCCAAAACAGAAAGTGCAAGATTGTCAGAGACATTTTAAAACAAGCTGTAGGTGCACTTTTGTGCATGATGACACACAAGATATTTCAATAAGTGTCACATAAAAATGAGCTGCATTATCAAATAGTATATGTCCTACGGTGTTGATGTGGAAATAGTTGCTTCGGCATTTAGTTGGTGTGGCACCGAACGGAGATGTTGACATGATGTAAAGACATATTCCCGTTTGAAGCCAAACCACCGTCAGACGATGGATCCCGTGCTGTTTTTCTTGGGAATTAATTATTCCTCCATTTGTTACCAGATTCGCACCTTCTTTCTCTCGTATTACCACTCAAACCACACCGTTAGCTGTTAGCATCACAGCTAACGTTACCATGTCGCTACCTCTCGCTCCGCGGGAGCGTGTGACGTTGCTCACGTGACAGTATGTGACGTATGTAAGAAGGTGCGCTTGTTTTAAAGTCTCTGTGAGAAGGAGAGACAGGAAAGAGTGAGAAACGCATGCAGTTTAATGCGCCGCAGCTAAAAGCAACTGCGTGAGAACGTATACTCGAATATCACGATATAGTCATTTTCTATATCGCACAGAGACAAACCTGCAATATATCGATATATCACCCAGCCATATTGCAGTGTGTATATTGTGCATATTCACGATCACGATATAGTAATTTTCTATATCGCACAGAGACAAACCTGCGATATATCGATATATCACCCAGCCCTATTGCAGTGTGTATATTGTGCATATTACATATTGTTATGAAGGCGTCTGTTAGTACATTATATATATACTTGCAGTGTGTATATTGTACATATTACAAAATGTTATGAAGGTGTCTATTACTACTTTATATATCTACTTGCAGTGTGAATATTGTACATATTGCATAATGTTATTAAGGTGTCTGTTAGTACATTATATATATACTTGCAGTGTGTATATTGTACATATTACATATTGTTATGAAGGTGTCTGTTACTACATTATATATATACTTGCAGTTAGTATATTGTACATATTACATATTGTTATTAAGGTGTCTGTTACTACATTATATATATATACTTGCAGTGTGTATATAAAACATATTACGGTACATATTGTTATGAAGGTGTCTGTTACTACATTATATATATACTTGCCGTTTGTATATTGTACATATTACATATTGTAATTAAGGTGTCTGTTACTACATTATATATATATACTTGCAGTGTGTATATTGTACATATTACATATTGTTATGAAGGTGTCTGTTACTACATTATATATATACTTGCAGTTAGTATATTGTACATATTACATATTGTTATTAAGGTGTCTGTTACTACATTATATATATATACTTGCAGTGTGTATATAAAACATATTACGGTACATATTGTTATGAAGGTGTCTGTTACTACATTATATATATACTTGCCGTTTGTATATTGTACATATTACATATTGTAATTAAGGTGTCTGTTACTACATTATATATATATACTTGCAGTGTTTATATAAAACATATTACATATTGTAATTAAGGTGTCTGTTACTACATTATATATATATACTTGCAGTGTGTATATAAAACATATTACATATTGTTATGAAGGTGTCTGTTACTACATTATATAGATACTTGCAGTGTGTATATAACATTTTGCAGGAGCGTTTTGAAGTTGTTTTAGAGGCTTTGAAGGCTACAGCGATGACTCCCATTAGCTGCATCTTTCAAGCGTTTTTTAAATCATCTTTAATTATGGCTCTGGCTCATGGGTTCCTCGGCGAGAGGACTCCCTGGCCCCTCGCGGTGTGCCCTGGGGCAGAGTCGCCGCGGCCACCCTTCATACAGCAGTTTCTTGCTCATTCGGCTCCTGACTCTCACCTGTTTCCTCCACGCTCAGCCACATATGTTTTTTACATGACTTTTACTGTGTGTGCATGTGTTTGGTAATGGAAAATAGGGTTTAAAGGGGCTGATTCAACCTGGGATTATGTAAAGAGGGTGGGAGGCACTGGTTTTTAAATGGAAAGCACTGAGTGCAACATTTTATATGTATGAAAAGTGCGGTACAAATAAAGTTTGATGAGTGTTAGTGTGAGAAGTGAGCTGGATCCTGTCTTTTCCACAGCAGTCCTCAAGTTGGCCACACAAGGAGCAGTGGGGGGCGCCTCCATCGTCACGGTGCGCCAGGCCGCGCCCAAGTCCCCTGTCGCCGTGACCACACTGCCTGCAGGTGTTCGCATGGTGGTGCCCGCGCAGGTCGGACAAACCACAGTAGGTCGAATTCTTCCTAATCAAAACAAAAAGGGGCAACATTTTGCGGTGAAGACTAAACGTAAGGCGGTGTTTCCTCTCAGCCGATAGGCAGCAGTTCACAGATGAGCGGCATGGCGGCGCTGGCAGCGGCGGCTGCAGCCACCCGCAAGATCCCCCCCGCCACGACCACCGTGCTCAACATGCCAGCGGGGGCCACCATGGTCAAGACCGTGGCGGTCAGTCCGGGATCTGTTAGCCTTCCCGTCACCATGGTAGGAAGTTGAAGGAAAGGACGTGGGCCAACAAGAACCAGCCCCTGACTCCATTTGGACTTTCTGTCTTGGCAGGTCGGCAACTCGGCGACTCGCATCCTGAAAACGGCCGCTGCTCAGGTGGGCGGGGCAACTGTTGTCTCCGCCTCCGGCACGCCCGGCCGACCAATCATCACGGTGCACAAGTCCGGAACGGTGACCGTCTCCCCTCAGACCCAGGTGGTCACCACAGTGGTGGGCGGCGTCACCAAGACCTACACGCTGGTGAACAGCCCGCTGGGGATGGGAGCGGGCGGCACTCTCGTGAGTAAATGTCAGCTGATGCTGGCCTCCCTGGCTCCATGCGGCGGTAACACACTCTCCCCACCTTTCAGATCAGCAACCTGGGCAAGGTGATGTCTGTGATGCAGACCAAACCTGCGCATACCGTCACGGTCGCCGGTCAGAGTGCGGGCAGCTCGGTCGCTCAGATCCTGCAGGTACGGTTAGGTGACTTGAGTTTCCGTCAGCGTGTACGCTAACTGCGTTGTGCATATATCAGGCGAAGGGTGCCCTCCCTGCAGGGACCATCCTGAAGTTGGTGACCTCTGCAGACGGCAAACAGACCACTGTGCTCAGCAGCCCACAGGCCGGCTCCATGGTCACTAAACCTGGTACCACCATCATCAAGACCATCCCCATGTCGGCACTGCAGGGGGCAGCAGGTACGATGGCGGTGCAGGTGTCTAAAATGTTAACGAGCATCATCTCCTTTACCAGAATAGTTAAATCAATGACAGGTTCTATTGATCCTGTGCAAAATGAGTCCGAATTGTGTGGACCCTCGATAAGCATTAGCATAGAGTAGATTACCTGACTGGAGCTCCTCCCCCTGCAGGTGGCAACTGTCCAATCACCATCCTCACTACCAAGGTGATGACGCCTGGCACCGCAGGAAAAATAATCACCACGGTCCCCAAAATCTCCGCAGGCCAACCGGGCGTCACACAGGTGAGCCTTGCCTATTCAGCTTCCGGCTGTTACCATAGAAACAAGGAAGCGTTGCAACACGGGTGACGTGACTTTTCCCATCGCGTGCAGGTGGTGTTGAAAGGGGCTCCAGGGACGGCAGGTACCATCCTCAGGACTCTCCCGAAGGCCGGAGTCAGACTAGTGACGCCGGGCGTCACCGGAGCCAAGCCAGCCGTCACCACGTTGGTTGTCAAGGCGACGACAGGTAAAACACCTGATACCCCTCGTGGTTTCTCGCAGAACAAGACATGTCTTCTGTCCCCACAGGTGTGTCCAGTCTGGGAACAATAACCGGAAGTGTGTCCAACACGGTGGCGGGCGCAGCCTCCAACATTAATGCCTCGCTGGCCACGCCCATCACCACTCTGGCCACCATCGCCACACTCGCCGGCCAGGTCACCACATCGACAGCTGCAACTTCCGGACCCAAGCAGGTTGGACACACCTCCCCACTGTCTGTAAGGTTCTGTAGTGAACTACGCTTGTGTCCTCCTAGGTGACTCTGATCACCACCCCGAGCGGCGCCGAATCCCAGCCACTAGTCCAGGATCTGCCCGTCGCAATCATGGCCTCTCCTACGTCAGAAGAACCGGGAACTATGACAAGTACGCTAACCAGCAGCAGTGCAGAGGCCGAGACGGAAGACGCCGCAGCCACTGGTAGGACGCCACCGTATCAACTAGCACTGATGGGACAAGGTCCAAACTTTTTCACCCGTTCTGGAATCACCCTTCCTCATGCCATGCCTTGTCAGCATTGTGGCTGACGCATTGTGGGACATGTTGTTGTGTAGTAGACACCGGCATGTTGCTTTCAAGCTTTTACCAGTTTCTATTCAATGCTGCAGTGACCCTGGTCTGTTCCAACCCGCCCTGTGAGACCCACGAGACCGGCACCACCAACACCGCCACGGTGGCAACGGCTGGCACAGGTCAGGTACTGAAGGTGAGAAGCAAGCAGTGTTCATTTGTGGTCAGATGCTCACAAGCATGAAGAAAGGAGGGGCTTTTTACCGCTGACTGTCCTCTTCAGGTATGTTCCAACCCCCCCTGCGAGACCCACGAGACCGGAACCACCAACACCGCCACTGTGGTGTCGGCGAGCATGAGTCAAGTGCAGCAGGTGAGAAGCGAGGAGTGTTAATTGGTGGTTAGCTGCTCACAAGCATTGTGAAAGAAGGGGCTCTTTTACCGCTGACTGTCCTCTTCAGGTATGCTCCAACCCCCCCTGCGAGACTCACGAGACCGGGACCACCAACACAGCCACTGTGGTGTCGTCGGGCATGAGTCAAATGCAGCAGGTGAGTGGCGTAGGAGGTCGAGTGACGCTCAGCTGGTAGTAAGCATAAAGAGGTGGCTGGGCTTTTTGAACACTGACCCTCTTTTTATTCAGGTGTGCTCCAATCCGCCGTGCGAGACCCACGAGACCGGAACCACCAACACCGCCACCACAGCAGGAGCAAGGGGGCTGACACAGGTGAGGCTTTAGTTGTCCATGGTTCCTATTCCCAGCCTCATGTGCAACCTCGTAACATGTGACTGGACTGCAGGTGTGCTCCAATCCGCCGTGTGAGACCCACGAGACCGGAACCACCAACACCGCCACCACAGCAGGAGCAGGGAGGCTGACACAGGTGAGGCTTTAGGTGTCCATGGTTCCTATTCCCAGCCTCATGTGCAACCTCGTAACATGTGACTGGACTGCAGGTGTGCTCCAATCCGCCGTGCGAGACCCACGAGACCGGAACCACCAACACCGCCACCACAGCAGGAGCAGGGAGGCTGACACAGGTGAGGCTTTAGGTGTCCATGGTTCCTATTCCCAGCCTCATGTGCAACCTCGTAACATGTGACTGGACTGCAGGTGTGCTCCAATCCGCCGTGCGAGACCCATGAGACCGGAACCACCAACACCGCCACTACGGCCACAGGTAGCAGGCCCACATACCTGCAAAATGCTTTTATTTTGAAAGGAGCTCACTTCCTGTCTTCTGTCTGCAGCTCAGCAGGGTGGCGACATTGCACAGGGAGACTCCACAGACCCCGACCCCACCTCCTCCTCCTCCTCCTCTGAGCCAGCCTCCTCTGCCGCCATTAGCCAGGGCCGAGCCGTTACCATGGTTACGCAGGCCACGCCCACACCTGGACCTGCGGTACCTGTAAGTGAGACACACGCACACAACTCGTCATCCTCATGACTGGCATCTTCATGTATCTTGGCAGGCAATCTCATCATTGGTGAAGGCTGAGGGAGACAGCGTCGCCATGGTGATGGCTGCCGCAGAGGAGCCCATGCAAACGGACAGCCAATCAGAGGATGTGATGTCCTCATCAGCGACGTTGTTGCAGGGCAGCGAGGCTGCACAGGTACACACACATTTGTCATCGTGTGGCTATGGCGGGCGTGCATCTGCTGATCCGCCTTCCTGTCTCATGTCCAGATGGCGTCCTCGGACACACCTCCCCAGGAGCTGATGTCCTCAGAAGTGGACGGCGGAGAGATGGACTCCGGAACGACGACACTGATGGTGACAGCCGATCAGCTGGCTGTTTCAGCGGCGTCAGACGAAGTTCAGCGTGCAACTATACAGGCCGTCCTGCAGGCGGCGGGACACCTCGGTACGACACATACCCCTCAAACGTACAATGCCGATAAAATGAACGACGCGCGCGCCTTTGTGCAGGTGACGCTGATTCGGAGCAGGCCATTCCCATCGTGTTGACCCAGCAGGAGCTCGCCGCTCTAGTCCAACAGCAGCAGCAGTTGCAGGATGTACAAGGCCAAGCGGAGGAGGAGGCAGAGCCTGGTGCTGTGCCCACAGGTGTGTGTGTGTGTGTGTGTGTGTGTGTGTGTGTGTGTGTGTGTGTGTGTGTGTGTGTGTGTGTGTGTGTGCACAGTTGTGGTCAAAAGTTTACACACACTTGTAAAGAACATTGTCATCACTGTCTTGAGTTTACAATAATTTTTACAACTCTTTTTTTTTTGTGATAGAGTGATTGGAGCACATGCTTGTATGTCACAAAAAACATTTGTGAAGTTTGGTTCTTTTATGAATTTATTATGGGTCTACTGAAAATGTGAGCAAATCTGCTGGGTCAAAAGTATACATACAGCAAAGTTAATATTTGGTTACATGTCCCTTGGCAAGTTTCACTGCAATAAGGCGCTTTTGGTAGCCACCCACAAGCTTCTGGTTTAATTTTTCACCACTCCTCTTGACAAAATTGGTGCAGTTCAGCTAAATTTGTTGGCTTTCTGACATGGACTTGTTTCTTCAGCATTGTCCACACATTTAAGTCTGGACTTTTGGAAGGCCATTCTAAAACCTTAATTCTAGTCTGATTTAGCCATTCCTTCACCACTTTTGACGTGTGTTTGGGGTCATTGTCCTGTTGGAACACCCAACTGTGCCCAAGACCCAACCTCCGGGCTGATGGTTTTAGGTTGTCCTGAAGAATTTAGAGGTAATCCTCCTTTTTCGTTGTCCCATTTACGCTCTGTAAAGCACCACTTCCAGAGCATAATACTACCACCACCACCATGCTTGACGGTAGGATTGTTGTACCTGGGATTAAAGACCTCACCTTTTCTCCTCCAAACATATTGCTGTATTGTGGTCAAACAGCTCAATTTTTGTTTCATCTGACACCACATGGACAAAGATAAGATCTTTTGGAGAAAAGCCTTCCCAAAGTCCTGACATAAACATGAGGACGATGCTGAAGAAACAAGTCCATGTCAGAAAACCAACACATTTAGCTGAACTGCACCAATTTTGTCAAAAGGAGTGGTCAAAAATTCAACCAGAAGCTTGTGGATGGCTACCAAAAGCGCTTTATTGCAGTGAAACTTGCCAAGGGACATGTAACCAAATATTAACATTGCTGTATGTATACTTTTGACCCAGCAGATTTGGTCACATTTTCAGTAGACCTATAATAAATTCATAAAAGAACCAAATTTCATGAATGTTTTTTGTGACCAACAAGTATGTGCTCCAATAACTCTATCACAAAAAAATAAAAGTTGTAGAAATTATTGGAAACTCCAGACAGCCATGAAATTATGTTCTTTACAAGTGTATGTAAACTTTTTACCACGACTGTATGTGTAATATATAATATTGGCATATTTGGCTCAATGTGAAAAAGGACAATCAGAAATACTTTATTAATAATAAATGATAAATAAATGGGTTATACTTGTATAGCGCTTTTCTACCTTCAAGGTACTCAAAGCGCTTTGACAGTATTTCCACATTTACCCATTCACACACACATTCACACACTGATGGCGGGAGCTGCCATGCAAGGCGCTAACCAGCAGCCATCAGAGGCAAAGGGTGAAGTGTCTTGCCCAAGGACACAACGGACATGACTAGGAAGGTAGAAGGTGGGAATTGAACCCCAGTAACCAGCAACACTCCGATTGCTGGCACAGCCACTCTACCAACTTCGCCACGCCGTCCCTGAGGGGAAATTAAGATTTTCAGCACAATCCCATTCAAGAGCAGACAAACATTACAGGGAGACAGAACAAGATCGCTGACGGGTCTGCCAACTTCCTAACCTGACTCGCCAGATCCTTGTAGTTCGTTGAGCTCCACACAAGGATCTGGGATCAAGGGAAATGCAAACTCCTCCAAGATAGCAAAAAATAATGAACCAATCAGGATCGCCGGGCGGGATTTCGTAGATGTGACTTAGCGCCGAAGCGACTGTTTGATTCAAACAACAATGGCGGCACGCAGCGAGGAGTCGTGATTCTGCTATTGCAACTGTTTTGTCGAATCTATCGAATATTAAAGGCCTACTGAAACCCACTACTACCGACCACGCAGTCTGATAGTTTATATATCAATGATGAAATCTTAACATTATAACACATGCCAATACGGCCGGGTTAACTTATAAAGTGACATTTTAAATTTGCCGCTAAACTTCCGGTTCGAAACGCCTCTGAGGATGACGTATGCGCGTGACGTAGACCGGCGAACACGGGTATGCCTTCCACATTGAAGCCAATACGAAAAAGCACTGTTTTCATTTCATAATTCCACAGTATTCTGGACATCTGTGTTCGTGAATCTGTTGCAATCATGTTCATTGCATTATGGAGAAGGAAGCTGAGCAAGCAAAGAAGAAAGTTGTCGGTGCGAAATGGACGTATTTTTCGAACGTAGTCAGCAACAACAGTACACAGCCGGCGCTTCTTTGTTTACATTCCCGGAAGATGCAGTCAAGATGGAAGAACTCGGATAACAGAGACTCTAACCAGGAGGACTTTTGACTTCGATACACAGACGCCTGTAGAGAACTGGGACAACACAGACTCTTACCAGGATTACTTTGATTTGGATGACAAAGACGCAGACGTGCTACTGTGAGTATGCAGCTTTGGCTTCTAAACATTTGATCGCTTGACCGTATGTGCGCAACTTTTTTTTGCGTATGTGCGTAACTTTTTAAAAATATATAAGCTTTATGAACCTTGGGTTAGGTGAACGGTCTTTTGGGCTGAGTGATTGTGTGTGTTGATCAGGTGTTTGAATTGTATTGGCGTGTTCTATGGAGCTAGGAGCTAGCAGAGGAGCTAGGAGCTAGCGTAACAAACACGCAGGTGTTTTTATGCAGGATTAATTTGTGGCATATTAAATATAAGCCTGGTTGTGTTGTGGCTAATAGAGTATATATATGTCTTGTGTTTATTTACTGTTGTAGTCATTCCCAGCTGAATATCAGGTACCGTGAGTATGCAGCCTTGGCTGCTAAACATTTGACAGCTTGACCGTATGTGCGCGTCACGTACGTAACTTTTTAAAAATATATAAGCTTTATGAACCTTGGGTTAGATGAACGGTCTTTTGGGCTGAGTGATTGTGTGTGTTGATCAGGTGTTTGAATTGTATTGGCGTGTTCTATGGAGCTAGCAGAGGAGCTAGGCGCTAGCGTAACAAACACGCAGGTGTTTTTATGCAGGATTAATTTGTGGCATATTAAATATAAACCTGGTTGTGTTGTGGCTAATGGAGTATATATATGTCTTGTGTTTATTTACTGTTGTAGTCATTCCCAGCTGAATATCAGGTCACCCCCGGCTCTCACAGCATCTTCCCTATCTGAATAGCTTCAACTCCCCACTAGTCCTTCACTTGCACTTTACTCATCCACAAATCTTTCATCCTCGCTCAAATTAATGGGGAAATTGTCGCTTTCTCGGTCCGAATCTCTCTCACTTCATGCGGCCATCATTGTAAACAATAGGGAACTTTGCGTATATGTTCAACTGACTACGTCACGCTACTTCCGGTAGGGGCAAGCCTTTTTTTTATCAGATACCAAAAATTGCAATCTTTATCGTCGTTGTTCTATACTAAATCCTTTCAGCAAAAATATGGCAATATCGCGAAATGATCAAGTATGACACATAGAATAGATCTGCTATCCCCGTTTAAATAAAAAAAATTCATTTCAGTAGGCCTTTAATTCTTTAAAAGATGAACAGAGAACTTTTCGCTATGTCGTTATCCAATATGTCAGCTGTTCTGATTTGGATTTCCCAGCGTCGCTCTCATCAGAGTCACGGGTTGATTTCGATGTGAGTGGTTGAAGTAGCACGTCATTCAAGATAACGGACATGTGGTTTATTCAATCACATACAATTATATTTTTTACAAGGCCCCGCCTTCTGAAATACATCTCTTATTGAGAAGTCCCAGATCTAGGAGTGTCCGATAACATTGGACTGCCAATATTATCGGCCGATAAATGCTTTAAAATGTAATATCGGAAATTATCGGTATCGGTTTCAAAAGTAAAATGTATGACTTTTTAAAACGCCGCTGTGTACACGGACGTAGGAAGAAGTACAGAGCGCCAATAAACCTTAAAGGCACTGCCTTACCGTGCCAGCCCAAACATAATATCTACGGCTTTTCACACACTCACAAGTGAATGCAAGGCATACTTGATCAACAGCCATACAGGTCACACTGAGGGTGGTCGTATAAACAACTTTAACACTGTTACAAATATGCGCCACACTGTGAACCCACACCAAACATGAATGACAAACACATTTCGGGAGAACATCTGCACCGTAACGCAACATAAACATAACAGAACAAATACCCAGAACCCCTTGCAACACTAACGCTACAATATACACCCCCCACCCTCCCAACCCCGCCCACCTCAACCTCCTCATGCTCTCTCAGGGACAAGCATGTCCCAAATTCCAAGCAGCGGTTTTGAGGCATGTTAAAAAAATAATGCACTTTGTGACTTTAATAATAAATATGGCAGTGCCATGTTGGAATTTTTTTCCATAGCATGAGTTGAAGTTGTTCTCATATTTTGGAAAACCTTGTTACATTGTTTAATGCATCCAGCGGGCCATCACAACAAAATTAGGCATAATAATGTGTTAATTCCACAACTGTATATATCGGTTGATATCTGTATCGGTAATTAAGAGTTGGACAATATCGGAATATCGGATATCGGCAAAAAAGCCATTACCGGACATCTCTACCCAGATCCTTGTGTGGAGATCAGCGAACTACAAAGATCTGGCGAGAGTCAGGTTACCAACTTCCGGCGCCCCTTACAAAAAAGGTGAGAAAACGCTGGGGGAGTGAGAAAAAAAAATTCAGTCTAAGCCCGGGCCCCTGGAGAGGGGGTCCAGACTAAGGGCAAGGGGGAAAAAAACTCATAGCCATACTACACACAAACATGTGTGTAAGAGGGAAACATCAAAGAACACAAGTTAAGTTAAAGTTAAAGTACCAATGATTGTCACACACACACTAGGTGTGGTGAAATGTGTCCTCTGCATTTGACCCATCCCCTTGATCACCCCCTGGGAGGTGAGGGGCAGCAGCAGTGCCGCACCCGGGAATCATTTTTGGTGATTTAACCCCCAATTCCAACCCTTGATGCTGAGTGCCAAGCAGGGAGGTAATGGGTCCCATTTTTATAGTCTTTGGTATGACTCGGACAAAGGACATTAAAGACATTAATAGAGCATAGATGATGCAACCAACCACTTCTACATACAGCTACAAAAAAATAAAGAAAACATATAAACTGTGGCGGCCTCTGCGGTGTTCCACGCCATCGTCTGCTGGGGTGAGGGGGAGCATGGCCAGAGACAGGAGCACACCCAACAAAGCAACCAAGAGAGCCACCCTTGGCCGCCCACTAACTCGGCCAGTATCCAATCTGCATGGATGAGCGAGGATGCGTCTAAGGCAGGGGTCGGCAACCCAAATTGTTTAAAGAGCCATATTGGACCAAAAATACAAAAACAAATCTGTTTGGAGCCGCAAAAAATTAAAAGACATATTACATACAGATAGTGTATCATGAGGTATAAATTGAATTAAGAGGACTTCAAGGAAACTAAATGAGCTCAAATATACCTACAAATGAGGCATAATGATGCAATATGTACATATACACTACCGTTCAAAAGTTTGGGGTCACCCAAACAATTTTGTGGAATAGCCTTCATTTCTAAGAACAAGAATAGACTGTCGAGTTTCAGATGAAAGTTCTCTTTTTCTGGCCATTTTGAGTGTTTAATTGACCCCACAAATGTGATGCTGCAGAAACTCAATCTGCTCAAAGGAAGGTCAGTTTTGTAGCTTCTGTAACGAGCTAAACTGTTTTCAGATGTGTGAACATGATAGCACAACACTGGAGTGATAGTTGCTGGAAATGGGCCTCTATACACCTATGTAGATATTGCACCAAAAATCAGACATTTGCAGCTAGAATAGTCATTTACCACATTAGCAATGTTATCACTAGTTTAAAGTTATCTTCATTGAAAAGTACAGTGCTTTTCCTTCAAAAATAAGGACATTTCAATGTGACCCCAAACTTTTGAACGGTAGTGTAGCTAGCCTAAATAGCATGTTAGCATCGATTCGCTTGCAGTCATGCAGTGACCAAATATGCCCGATTAGCACTCCACACAAGTCAATAACATCAACAAAACTCACCTTTGTGCATTCATGCACAATGTTAAAAGTTTGGTGGACAAAATAAGACAGAAAAAGAAGTGGCATAAAACACGTCCTAGAAAGTCGGAGAAAGTTATACATGTAAAGAAACTACGGTGAGTTCAAGGACCGCCAAAATTATTAGGACAAAACGGCGCTCGCCAAATACTCGAATCAGTGAAGCATGTTTAATATAAACAGTGTGCTTTATAACAATTAGGGAGGTTTGTGTCATGTTTGTCCTCCTACGGAAACCATATTAAAACAAAAAATTAATTTTTTTCCCCCCTCATCTTTTTCCATTTTCCATACATTTTTGAAAAAGCTCCAGAGAGCCACTAGGGGGGGGCTAAAGAGCCGCGGGTTGCCGACCCCTGGTCTAAGGAGACCGAGGTGTCCGATACCTGCTCATTCAGCCAAGACACTGTAAAACTTGTCCGTCCCGCCGCTCAGCACTAGCTCCGCAGCCCTGTCTCTTCATCCGCATCTCCTCCAGTTGTAAATAGAGGTTCACTGTATGCTCGCACACCACAAACATTCTTTATTCCTCAGAGGGCCTAGCCCCGGCAGACAGCCTCAACGACCCGATGGCGGAGAGCAACGGTCCCGATGTGACGTCGTCGGCCGTGACCAGCGCCGTAGCCCGATTGGCCAGCACCTTTGGCCCCGCCCCTCCCCTGACGCCCAGCGCCGCAAAAACCGGAGCCGCCGCCACGCTCAGCGACGTGTCCAATGGCATAGGAGCCAACGTGGCGGTAAGTGGAGCGACACGACGGCGGTAAGGAGCAAAGCATGACTATGACAATTTGCGTGTAGAAGCACGGAGTCCTGGAGACCAAGGGGTCCGCCGCCGAGAACCAGTGGTTTGACGTGGGGATTGTCAGGGTGACCAACATGGTGGTCTCTCACTACTACGTACCTGACCAGGGCATCACCATCAACGTAAGCGCATTCCACAATAAAGTACCTCCACTATTAAGGACTTGTCAAAATAAGGGCGTGTCCTCCCGCAGCACGACTCGGGCGTGGCGCCGGACTACAACCAGATGAGGAAGGTGGAGCTGCAGCCGGGGACGGCGTACAAGTTCCGAGTGGCCGGCATCAACATCTGCGGCCGCGGGACCTTCTCCGAGGTGTCTGCGTTTAAAACATGTCTGCCCGGTTTCCCGGGAGCGCCGTGTGCCATCAAGATCAGCAAGGTGAGGAACACGGGGGGAGGGGCCTGAAAGACGTCTTCTGACGTTCTCCTGTCGCCATGCAGAATGTGAACGGAGCCCAGCTCACCTGGGAGCCCCCCGCCATCACGTCGGGTAAGATCACCGAGTACTCCGTGTACCTGGCCATCCAGTCCAGCCAGGCCACCGCTGCCTCGGGGTCCGGCCCGGCCCAGCTGGCCTTCATGAGGGTGTACTGTGGCCCCAGCCCGTCCTGCCTGGTCCACACACCCAGCCTGACCAACGCCCACATCGACCACACCACCAAGCCCGCCATCATCTTCCGCATCGCCGCACGCAACCAGAAGGGCTACGGACCGGCCACGCAGGTCCGGTGGCTTCAAGGTGAGCGTCGCGTCGGGGCCCATGAGTCCGCCATCTTGTCTGGCGCAGTATGTAACGCCTTGTTGTTGCCTCGCACAGAAACCAGCAAAGACCCCAAAGGAGCTGCCAAGCGAGCGGCCGCCTCTCCTGAAGTGTGAGTGATCATGTGACATCAACGTTGGCGTAGGTCAGGGGTGTCCAAAGTGCGGCCCGTAGCTACTTTAGCATTCTCATGTTAGCATGCTAATTTTGGAGGGTTTGCACCTCAGTGTCAAATATTTTGTTGCTTTACAAACGTTACCTGTTAGCATAGTACTGTTAGCATGCTGGCTTTTTTTAGCTAACTTTGTAGGTAGATGCCTTAGTCATATTTCTGTACTTGATGCATGCTAACATTAGCAGGCTAGTCTTTGACAAAAATATTCAGGTAAACACCTCAGAGTAAAATATTTTGGTACTTGACGCATGTTGCAGTTAGTATTTTATCATGATCGTTAGCATGTTAGATTTTTTTTAGCTACTTTATCAGTTATACACTTAAGTGTCATTTTGGTATTTCACTGTGATTGTTGGCATAGTACTGTTAGCATGCTAAAAAAATGTAGCTAACTTTGTATGTATATATTGGTCATGTCTCTGTACTTGATGCATGCTAATGTTAGCAGGCTAGCATTTGAAACATTTGTCAGGTAGACACCTCAGAATAATATATTTTGGTACTTGATGCATGTTACAGTTAGCATTTTATCATGCTAACATTAGCATGCTAGATTTATTTTAGCTAGTTTATCAGTTATACACCTAAGTGTCATATTTTGGTATTTCACTGTGATTGTTAGCATAGTACTGTTAGAATGCTATATTTTTTAGCTAACTTTGTAGGTATATATTGGTCATATTTCTGTACCTGATGCATGCTAACGTTAGCAGGCTGGCATTTGAAACACATTTTTCAGGTTGACCCCTCCGAGTAATATATTTTGGTACTTGACGCATGGTACAGTTAGCATTTTATCATGCTATCTTTTTTTTAGCTAGTTTAACAGTTATACACCTAAGTGTCATATATTTTGGTATTTCGCTGTGATTGTTAGCACAGTACTGTTAGCATGATAGCTTTTTTTAGCTAACTTTGAAGGTATATATTAGAGATGTCGATAAATGCTTCAAAATGTAATATCGGAAATGATCGGTATCGGGTTTTTTTATTATCGTATCGGGGTTTTTTTTTTTTTTTTTTTTTTTTTAAATTAAATTAAATCAACATAAAAAACACAAGATACACTTACAATTAGTGCACCAACCTAAAAAACCTCCCTCCCCCATTTACACTCATTCACACGAAAGGGTTCTTTCTTTATGTTATTAATATTCTGGTTCCTACATTATATATCAATATATATCAATACAGTCTGCAAGGGATACAGTCCGTAAGCGCACATGATTGTGCGTGCTGCTGGTCCACTAATAGTACTAACCTTTAACAGTTAATTTTACTCATTTTCATTAATTACTAGTTTCTATGTAACTGTTTTTATATTGTTTTACTTTATTTTTTATTCAAGAATTTTTTTTAAATTTATTTATCTTATTTTATTATTTTTTTTTAAAAGGACCTTATCTTCACCATACCTGGTTGTCCAAATTAGGCATAATAATGTGTTAATTCCACGACTGTATATATCGGTATCGGTTGATATCGGTATCGGTAATTAAGATTTGGACAATATCGGATATCGGCAAAAAGCCATTATCGGACATCCCTAGTATATATCTGTCATATCTCTACTTGATGCATGTTAACGTTAGCAGGCTAGCATTTGAAACACATTTTTCAGGTAGACCCCTCAAAAATATATTTTGGTGCTTGATGCTAACATTAGCATGCTAAATTCCTCCGCTAATTTAACAGTTATACACCGTAGTCTCATATATTTTGGTATTTTGCTAATACTGTTGTTAGCATAGTACTGTTAGCATGTTAGCTTTTTTAAATTCATTTTGCGCAGTTTTTTGGTACTTGACGCTAGCTGGCCAGCATGCTAAATGTTAGCATTTCTGTTCGGCTTTGGCTCTTCAGCATTCATACAAAATGTGTACTGAAATTGCATTTTCTGGTTCTTTGAATGTGAAGACTACCAAAATGGTAGTCTTGCTTTGTCCGTCGTTGGTCTTCAGTGGAAAAAGTTTGGGCGCCCCTGACGTAGGTGGTTGTCGTTAAGTCGTCTCACAGGAAGTGTTTCTCTCCTCAGTAAACCAGGCGGACCAAAGAAGTTCAGAGGCAGCCAATCAGAGGACTCCATGCTGTCCTGAGGACTGTAATTGGTTGTCTTGACAACAAAACTTGTAGAATATTTGTACATTCATCACAACATTTTTTTGTTTGCTCATCACGGAGACCATGGCAGTTCGCCTTCAGACGAACTAAATTACGTTGAAATCTGACATGAAAGGTCTGCAGGGGGCGGAGCTTCTGCAGTCGTGAAGTTTAAATTATTTTTTTCCAGTAGCAACAAAATATTCAAAAGTATTTAGCTCTTCTTTTTTTATATATAAAAAAGTATGTCAGAAAACATTTCTACTGAGGTTTTTGTTTTGTTTCTGTTGGCTTTTGATTATGAAGAGGATGATGATGAAGCAGGAAGTCTGTGCGTCACAGGAATTGATTGTTGACATGTTGTATGTGAATATTCTGACAATAAAGATTTTTAGATCATTTTTAACAGCTGGCCTGGCCTCCTCTAGTAAGGCAGACGACAGCTCCACCTAGTGGACTCTTATGTTACATAAACCTGTTTCGCCAAGAGCCACTAGAGGGCACTGTTCATTACCAACTTTAACATTCTAACTCAGACATCTGTGTTTTTTTGTTTGTCTAAATCAGGGGTCCCCAAACTACGGCCCGCGGGCCGGATCCGGCCCCCCAGCATCCAAAATCCGGCCCACAGGACGTCCCAAGTAATAAAAAAAAAAAGTTTTTATTATTTTTTTATTTTTATTTTTTTAAATCTTTCCTTTCTAATCCATTTTCTACCACTTGTTACTCTTGGTGTCTCCTAGCCGTTCAGGCAAATCATATTGTCGAAAAATGAATTTTCCCATCGATAACGTGACAATGTTAAATGTTGATGAACATCAATGTTAATTGATGTTAAATGACAAAACGGGTTATAAAGACAATGTGTGTGTGTGTATATATATATATATATATATACATACACATACAGCCTTGCCCCCGGCCAATTTTTTTTAACCCAATGCGGCCCCCGAGTCCAAGTTTGGGGACCCCTGGTCTAACGGTTAAGTCGTGGATTTTGCGCAAAAACAGGAGTCAATGTGTGCCCGCAGGACAGTACTAAAATAGAAATAAAATATGTGTATATATTTGTATTTAATATACCTGTCTATATATACACTATATTGCCAAAAGTATTTGGCCACCCATCCAAATGATGAGAATCAGGTGTCCTAATCAAGCACTTAGGCCATACTTGCCAACCTTTAGACCTCCAATATCGGGAGGTGGGCGGGGGGTGATTGGGGGCGGGGGGCATGGTTATTTACAGCTAGAATTCACCAACTCGAGTATTTCATATATATATATATATGTATGTATGAAATACTTGACTTTCAGTAAATTCTAGCTATATATATATATATTTATTTATTTATTTTATTTACATAGAAAAAAAACAACAAAACTTGAATTTCAGTGTCCCGGTGGCTATCCATTAGATGGCAGTATTGTCCTGTTTAACTTCTCCGTTCATGATGAGTATATCATTTCGGCCACCGTGTTCAATGGAGAAGTCTGTTCTACAAAGTTCTGTTCTAAAAGCCCTAGATGTTATGACGTCATTGGGCAGGCAAGCTGTTTATATTGTGGGAAAGCGGACATGAGAACAGGCTGTCCCCACTCAGTCTCAGGTCCGCATTGAGCTGGAGGGGGCGTGGCCTCCAGCTCCGGCTGAATACCGGGAGTCTGTCGGGAGAAAATCTCTGCTGGGAGGTTGTCGGGAGAGGCGCTGAATACCGGGATTCTCCTGCTAAAAACGGGAGGGTTGGCAAGTATGACTTAGGCATGGAGACTGTTTCTACAAACATTTGTGAAAGAATGGGCCTCTCTCAGTGATTTCCAGCGTGGAACTGTCATAGGATGCCACGTGTGCAACAAATCCAGTCGTGAAATTTTCCTCGCTCCTAAATATTCCATAGTCATCGGTGGGCTTTATTGTAAGAAAAGTGAAGAGTTTGGGAACAACAGCAACTCAGTCACCAAGTGGAAGGCCAGGTAAACTGACAGAGAGGGGTCAGTGGGTGCTGAAGTGCAAAGTTGCTACAGAGCTCCAAACTTCATGTGACCTTCCAATTAGCCCACGTACAGTACGCAGAGAGCTTCGTGGAATGGGTTTCCATGGCCGTGCAGCTGAGTCTAAGCCATACATCACCAAGTCCAATGCAAAGCGTGGGATGCAGTGGTGTAAAACACGTCGCCACTGGACTCTAGAGCAGTGGAGACGCCTTCTCTGGACTGACGAATCACGCTTTTCCATCTGGCAATCTGATGGACCAGTCTGGGTTAGGAATTTGCCAGGAGAACGCTACATTTCGGACTGCATTGTGCCGAGTGTGACATTTGGTGGTGGAGTAATTATGGTGTGGTGTCCCCGCGACCCCGAGAGGAACAAGCGGCAGAAAATGGATGGATGGGTTGTTTTTTAGGAGTTGGGCATGGCCCCTTAGTTCCAGATAAAGGAACTTTGAATGCTCCAGGACACTAAAACATTTTGGACAATTCCAAGCTCCCATCCTTGTGGGAACAGTTTGGAGCGGGGCCCCCCCTTCCTCTTCCAACATGACTGTGCACCAGTGCACAAAGCAAGGTCCATAAAGACATGGATGACAGAGTCTGGTGTGGATGAACTAGACTGGCCTGCACAGAGTAAATGGTAAATGGGTTAAACTTGTGTAGCGCTTTTCTACCTTCAAGGTACTCAAAGCGCTTTGACACTATTTCCACATTCACCCATTCACACACACTGATTGCGGGAGCTGCCATGCAAGGCGCTAACCACAACACTTCAGGAGTAAGGGTGAAATGTCTTGCTCAAGGACACAACGGACGTGACTAGGTTGGTAGAAACTGGTGATCGAACCAGGAACCCTCAGGTTGCTGGCACGGCCACTCTCCCAACCTCACCACGCCGTCCCACGTTAATGTGTTTATATATATATATATACACGTGTGTGTATATATAAATGTGCATATACTCACGTATGTGCATTTATATACACACATCGATAATATACGCATATATGTGAATATATATACACATAGTTGTATATACACGTGTGTAGATTATATGTATATATATAATCTACACACGTGTATATACAACTGTGTGTATATATATATATAATCTACACACATGTATATACAATTGTGTATATGTATTCACAAATGTGTGTATATCAATGTGTGTGTATATAAATGCACATATGTGAGTATATATACATTTGTGTATACATACACAAACGTGTGTGTGTGTATATATGTATATGTTTGTGTGTATATGTATGCAGATATGTATATACGTGTATAAGTGTATATGTACACGCTAATGTGTGGGTGTATGTACACACGTATGTGTATATATCCACGTTAGTGTGTGTATATATACAGTATATATATATATCTACCCGTGTGTATTACAAAATAAATATATATATATGTATATTCGCAAACTGTGTATCAATGTATGTATATAAATGCACATGTGTGTATATATATATATATGTTTGTGTGTGTATATGTATGTATGCAGATATGTATATACATATGTGTCTATATACACATGAAAGTGTGTGTGCATATAACTTGTGTATATATCCGCGTTAATGTGTATATATATCTACACGTGTGTAGATATATATATATATACATATATAAATATACACCCATGTGTATATATTTTCACAAATATGTGTATATCAATATATTTGTGTATATAAATGCACATATGTGTGTAACACGTGTGTGTGTATATATATATGTATATATGTGTGTGTGTGTATATATATATATGTGTCTGTGTGTGTATATATATATGTATATATAATGTTTGTATGTATGTATACACGTTTGTGTGTACATATACTTGTATCTGTGTGTGTTTATTTACGCATATATATATATATATGTATGTGTGTGTGTGTGTATTTTCCTGTAACAAAAAGGGCATAAAACCTAAAAAATAAATCTTTTACATGGACAAATAGACTGCGAAGAGTTGGCGACTTGTCCAGGGTGTACCCCGCCTACCGCCCGAATGCAGCTGAGATGGGCTCCAGCCCCGTAACGGGACAAGCGGTAGAAAATGGATTGTTGGATGGACAAATAATGATAATTTAAGCGTGGAATAAAAATTTAAAAAATACATATTTTAAACTAAATATACGACAGAAACCCTTCTGGGTGCCAAACTTTATATATATATATATATATATATATATATATATATATATATATATATATATATATATATATATATATATATATATATATATATATATATTTTTTGTTTGTTTGTTTGTTTGTTTTTTTGTTTTTGTTTGTTTTTGTTTTGTTTTGTTTTGTTTGTTTTATGTTGTATTGGTTTTGGGGGGGAAAAGAAGATGAAACTGTCCCCCTCAGTGGAAAAGGTGTGGACGAGGATCGTCTTCTAGGTTAATCGATCGACGAGCCGCCACTAATCATGATCATCTCCCTGCAGCCGGATGGCGGGTGAGCGCGCGCCCGCGTCGTCTCGAGAACGCGCCTCCTGGCGCACATGGAGCTTATTGAGGTGGCGAGCAGAGGAGGAGGAGGAGGATGAAGATGATCCAGCAGCGTGTGATGGAATGTACAAAGCGACGATCAATCAATCGATCCTTCGACGTGACACACCATCAACCTTCACGTGCGTGATGCAGCAGCGTGGATGGGCAGACGGACACGCGCGCAGGTGGTCCAGGTAAGGACACACACACACACACACACGATTATGTTCCACACGCCGGTCAACCACCTCCGAGTCGTCTAGTCGCGCCCGGGCACTTGTTTGTAGCACCCGCGGAGTTTGGAACGACAACTTGTTATTGTGGATGGCGAACCCGCCCTGCGCCCTGCGCATGCGCGAGAAGGGAAACCGCAGTATTGGCGATTAAATAATAAACTTATGATTTTAATAAGTCATTTTTTTTCCCAGATTGTCATCAAAATGGACTTTGTTGTCCATGGAGAGACATTTGTGCTGTTTTTGAGTCATCATGGGGAAAAAAAAAAAAGAAAAAAAAAGCTACTTCAAAAAAAAATGTAAACAGCACTTTTTTATAGCCATTGCTAACACAACAACATGGACACTTCATAGTTAAAAATTGACAATAAAAAAAATAAATTAAAAATTAAAAGTCAAAGTTGTGAAAGTCAACAGATCCCCCACTAGAGGATGAAAACAAGGACGCAGAAGCTGCGCCCCAGGGTTGAAAGGCTATTGGCTCCCCGCTCGGACCTCTCAGCCAATCGCAGCCGGGCATTCGCAGTTGGGATTTTCTACAGTGTTGCCATGGCAGCATCAGCAGCATGACCTACATTCATCTCTGTCTCTCCTGCACACCAACACACACACACACACACACACACAACACACTTGTAGTTTTACCTTCTTGAGACCTGAGAAAAATGCCTCCCTCTTTAGGACCACCCTTTCTAGATATAATATTATTACAACATTAATAATATATACATACTTTGCAAATATATAAAAAAAAAGCTTGTTGTGAAAAATGAGTTGGAATTTCACGAGAAAAACTTGGAATTTTGGCAGTGTTATAATAAAAGTCGTCATTTTACTCACCGCAAGTCACAATTGTATAAGAAAACTTTTAAATGTTGGCAATAAATTAATAATAATCGGAATTTTACTTGGCAAAATTATGACAAAAGTCATAATTTTGCTCAAAAATGTCACTGTTTTATAAGAACAACAAAATGGGCAACATTGTGATAAAAGTCTGAATTTTATATGATAAATGTCACCATTTTGCAGTAAAAAGTAATATTTTAACATAAAAAAGTACTTCAAGTTATTACAGTATGTCTCTATATACATATTTATTTATTTTTTTAAATTAATTTTGGCCAAAGGGGGCGCATTTCAATTTCTTACCCACACTTGTTATTTCATATGTTGACCAGAGGGGGAGCACTTTTAAAAGTGACACACAGTCAATGTGAAAAATCCCTCCTTTTTGGGACTACCCTCATTTTGATAGATGTCACCACCAGGGGTGCTAATGAGACATTCTCTATTAGATGCAATGTTATTGGGACCATGATTTATGTCATCACTTGTTCACACCTCCTCATATGGAAGATACTTTTCCTTCTTAGAAACACACACACACACACACACACACACACACACACACACACACACACACACACACACACACACACACACTTGTAGTTTTAACTTCTTGAGACCTGCAGAAAAAAAGCCTACCTCTTTAGGACCACCCTTTCTAGATATATAAAGATGTGTATTTACAACATTAATAATATATACATACTATGCAAATATAAAAAAAACTTGTTGTGAAAAATAAGTTGGAATTTCACCAGAAAAAGGTCACATTTTCACAAGAAAAACGTAGAATTTTGGCAGTATTATAATAAAAGTCCTCATTTTACTCAACGCAAGTCAAAATGTTACAAGAAAAGCTTAACATTTTGGCCATTTTATGAAAAGAGTCGTAATTTTACTCAACAAAAGTCACAATTTTTGAAGAGAACTTTCAAATTCCGGCAATATAATAATCCATCCATCCATCCATTTTCTACCGCTTGTCCCTTTTAGGGTAGTGGGGGGGGGGGTGCTGGAGCCTATCTCAGCTACATTCGGGCGGAAGGTGGGGTACACCCTGGACAAGTCGCCACCTCATCGCAGGGCCATAATAATCGGAATTTTACTTGGCGAAATGATGACAAAAGTCATCCATCCATCCATCCATTTTCTACCGCTTGTCCCTTTTGGGGTCGCGGGGGTGCTGGAGCTTATCTCAGCTGCATTCGGGCGGAAGGTGGGGTACACCCTGGAAAAGTCGCCACCTCATCACAGGGCCATAATAATCGGAATTTTACTTGGCAACATTATGACAAAAGTCATAATTTTACTCAAAAAATGTCACTCTTTTACAAGAACAACAAAGAAATGGGCAATATTGTGATAAAAGTCAGAATTGTATATGACAAATGTCACCATTTTGCATTAAAAAGTAATAATTTATCATAAAAAAGTAATAATTTTACCAGAAAATATTGCAATATTACAGAAACAGAAAGAACACAAGAGAAATTGTTCAAAATTTTATAAGAAAAAATTCGGCACATTGTGAGAAAAAGACTGCTTTTAGTTAATTTTTTTGCGGGGGGAATTTTTTGTTGGTAATTGGTTTCTAATCTTTATTATTTACTTCAAGTTACTACAGTATGTCTCTATATACATATTTATTTATTTTTTAAAATTAATTTTGGCCAAAGGGGGCACGTTTCAATGTCTTACCCACACTTGTTCTTTCATATGTTGACCAGAGGGGGAGCACTTTTAAAAGCGACACACAGTCAATGTGAAAAAATCCCTCCTTTTTGGGAGCAACCTCATTTTGATAGATGTCACCACCAGGGGTGCTAATGAGACATTCTCTATTAGATGCAATGTTATTGGGACCATGATTTATGTCATCACTTGTTCACACCTCCTCATATGGAAGATACTTTTCCTTCTTAGAAACAAACACACACACACACACACACACACACACACACACACACACACACACACACACACACACACACACACACACACACACACACACACACTTGTAGTTTTACCTTCTTGAGACCTGAGAAAAAAGCCTACCTCTTTAGGACCACCCTTTCTAGATATATAAAGATGTGTATTTACAACATTAATAATGTATACATACTATGCAGATATAAAAAAGTTTGTTGTGAAAAATTTGTTGTAATTTTACGAGAAAAACTTAGAATTTTGGCAGTGTTATAATAAAAGTCGTCATTTTACTCAACACAAGTCACAATTTTATAAGAAAACACTTCTTTTTTTTTGTCAATATAATAATAATAATCGGAATTTTACTTGGCAAAATTATGACAAAAGTCATCATTTTACTCAAAAAAATGGGCAATATTGTGATAAAAGTCAGAATTGTATATGACAAATGTCACCATTTTGCATTAAAAAGTAATAATTTAACATAAAAAACTAATAATTTTACCAGAAAATATTGCAATATTACAGAAACAGAAAGAATATGAGAAATTGTTCCTAATTTTATATGAAAAAAGTTGACACATTGTGAGAAAAAGACTGCTTTTCGTAAAAAAAAAAAAAATTGGGGGGGGAGAGGGGATTTTAATTTTTTTTTTTGTAATTGTTTTTTAATCTTCATTATTTACTTCAAGTTATTACAGTATACTCTATATACATATTTATTTATGTCTGTTTTTATTAATGTTACAAGAAAAGCTTAACATTTTGGCCATTTTATGAAAAGAGTCATAATTTTACTAGACAAAAGTCACAATTTTATTAAAAAAAACTTGAAAATTTTGGCAATATATTAATAATAATCAGAATTTTACTTGGCAAAATTATGACAAAAGTCATCATTTTACTCAAAAATTTCACTGTTTTATAAGAACAACAAAATGGGCAACATTGTGATAAAAGTCTGAATTTTATATGATAAATGTCACCATTTTGCAGTAAAAAGTAATATTTTAACATAAAAAAGTACTTCAAGTTATTACAGTACGTCTCTATATACATATTTATTTATTTTTTTAAATTAATTTTGGCCAAAGGGGGCGCATTTCAATTTCTTACCCACACTTGTTATTTCATATGTTGACCAGAGGGGGAGCACTTTTAAAAGCGACACACAGTCAATGTGAAAAAATCCCTCCTTTTTGGGACCACCCTCATTTTGATAGATGTCACCACCAGGGGTGCTAATGAGAGTTTCTCTATTAGATGCAATGTTATTGGGACCATGGTTTATGTCATCACTTGTTCACACCTCCTCATATGGAAGATACTTTTCCTTCTTAGAAACAAACACACACACACACACACACACACTTGTAGTTTTACCTTCTTGAGACCTGAGAAAAAAGCCTACCTCTTTAGGACCACCCTTTCTAGATATATAAAGATGTGTATTTACAACATTAATAATATATACATACTTTGCAAATATAAAAAAGGTAAGCTTTTAGTTAAAACATTTTTTGTTTTTTGTTTATAATTGATTTTTAATCTTCATTATTTACTTCAAGTTATTACAGTATGTCTCTATGTACATATTTATTTTGTTTTTTTTAATTAATTTTGGCCAAAGGGGGTACATTTCCATTTCTTACACACACTTGTTATTTCATATGTTGACCAGAGGGGGAGCACTTTTAAAAGCGACACACAGTCAATGTGAAAAATCCCTCCCTTTTAGGGACCACCCTAACTTTCTAGCTATATAAAGATGTGTATTTACAACATTAATAATATATACATACTATGCAAATTTAAAAATGCTTGTTGTGAAAAATGAGTTGGAATTTCACAAGAAAAAGGTCACAATTTCACAAGAAAAATGTGGAATTTTGGCTGTATTATAATAAAAGTCGTCATTTTACTCAACGCAAGTCAAAATGTTATAAAATAAACTTTTGGCAATTTTATGAAAAGAGTCGTAATTTTACTCAAAAAAAGTCACAATTTTATAAGAAAACTTTAACGTGTTATAGTTTTGATGTTATTAATATGTTATAGTTTTGATGTTATTAACATGTTATAGTTTTTATGTTAACGTGTTATAATTTTGCTATTAACATGTTATTGTTTTTATGTTAACGTTTTAAAGTTTTTATATTAATAATGTGTTATAGTTTTAATGTTAACTGTTGTAGTTTTTGTTATTAACGTTGAGTAGTTTTGATGTCATTAACTTGGTATAGTTTTTATGTTTTTTATTGTGTTATAGATTTAATGTTATTAACTTGTCATAGTTTTTGTTATTAACGTTGAATAGTTTTGATGTCATTAACGTGGTATAGTTTTTATGTTTTTTATTGTGTTATAGATTTCATGTTATTAACTTGTCATCGTTTTTGTTATAAACCTTTTATATGTTATTAATGTGTTATAGTTTTGATCTTATTAACATTTTAGTTTTTATGTTATTAACATGTTATAATTTTTATGTTATTAACATGTTATAGTTTTTATGTTATTAACGTGTTATAGTTTTTATGTTATTCATGTTTTATAGTTTTTATATTATTTACGTGTTATTAAAATAGTATTATATATAGTTTATATTAATAACGTGTTATTAATATAGTATTATATATAGTTTTAATGTTAACTGTTATAGTTTTTGTTATTAACGTTTTATAGTTTTGATGTCATTAACTTGGTATAGTTTTTATCTTGTTTATTGTGTTATAGATTTAATGTTATTAACTTGTTTTAGTTTTTGTTATTAACCTTTTATAGTTTTGATGTCATTAACGTGCTATTGTTTTTATGGTTTTTATTGTGTTATAGATGTAATGTTATTAACTTGTTTTAGTTTTTGTTATTAACCTTTTATGTTATTAACGTGTTATAGTTTTGATCTTATATACGTTTTAGTTTTTATGTTATTAACATGTTATAGTTTTTATGTTATTAACATGTTATAATTTTTATGTTATTAACATGTTATAGTTTTTATGTTATCAACGTGTTATAGTTTTTATGTTATTCACGTTTGATAGTTTTTATATTAATAACGTGTTATATTTTTTATGTTAACTGTTAGTTTTTGTTATTAACGTTTCATAGTTTTGATGTCATTAACGTGGTATAGTTTTTATGTTTTTATTGTGTTATAGATTTAATGTTATTAACTTGTCATAGTTTTTGTTATTAACGTTTTATGTGTTATTAACATGTTATAGTTTTTATGTTATTAACGTGTCAGTTTTTATGTTATTAACATTTTATAGTTTTGATGTTATTAACATGTTATAATTTTGTTATTAACATCTTATAGTTTGTATGTTATTAACGTATTATAATTTTTATGTTATTCACGTTTTATAGTTTTTATATTAAATACGTGTTATAGTTTTTATGTTAACTGTTATAGTTTTTGTTATTAACGTTTCATAGTTTAGATGTCTTTAACGTGGTATAGTTTTTATGTTTTTATTGTGTTATAGATTTAATGTTATTAACTTGTCATAGTTTTTGTTATTAACGTTTTATGTGTTATTAACATGTTATAGTTTTTATGTTATTAACGTGTCAGTTTTTATGTTATTAACATTTTATAGTTTTGATGTTATTAACATGTTATAATTTTGTTATTAACATCTTATAGTTTGTATGTTATTAACGTATTATAATTTTTATGTTATTCACGTTTTATAGTTTTTATATTAAATACGTGTTATAGTTTTTATGTTAACTGTTATAGTTTTTGTTATTAACGTTTCATAGTTTAGATGTCATTAACGTGGTATAGTTTTTATGTTTTTATTGTGTTATAGATTTGATGTTATTAAATTCTCATAGTTTTTGTTATTAACGTTTTATGTGTTAACATGTTATAGTTTTTATGTTATTAACGTGTCAGTTTTTATGTTATTAACATTTTATAGTTTTGATGTTATTAACATGTTATAATTTTGTTATTAACATCTTATAGTTTGTATGTTATTAACGTGTTATAATTTTTATGTTATTCACGTTTTATAGTTTTTATATTAAATACGTGTTATAGTTTTTATGTTAACTGTTATAGTTTTGGTTATTAACGTTTCATAGTTTTGATGTCTTTAACGTGGTATAGTTTTTATGTTTTTATTGTGTTATAGATTTAATGTTATTAACATACGTTTTGTATGTTATTAACACGTTATAGTTTTGATGTTATTAACGTTTTATAGTTTTTATGTTATCAACGTGTTATTACTGATAACCAGCCCCATACCATGAGAACCATAATAGTTATACAATTTATTTTACAACAACACACCAGCACAAACAGGTTTGGGGAGATTTTGACAAGGTGGGGGTCAAAAGTCAGTCAGAGTATTTTACAATAACGCCCCCTCTTGGCCGGGGCTTGCACTTCAGAGGTCGCCGTCTTGGCTACGTCATGGAAGGGGCGGGGCTACCTCGAGTGGTTGCAATTCCCAACTAAAAAAAAAGACAAGGAAGCAGGAAATGTTGCGATTGTTATTTCCTGTAAGTGCAGGAACTAAGTGCACTCAGTACACTTGCTGAAGTGTACTGACAGTAGTGTTGTGTTTAATGCTCACTGGCCTCACCAGGACTGCGTCAGTACACTTCAACAAATACACTGCGTGCACTTATAGTTCCTGAGTGCACTCATTTTGATTGCATAATCTCACTCTCTCCTGATGAATGGAGCATAGTTAGCCCCGCCCCCTTATGCACTTATGCACTTAAGAGGCCATGCTGGTGCTGTACAGGAAGTAAAAGTCATGTGACTCCTCCCCCGCTGACTCCTCCCTAAATTGCCCCGCCCCCATCTCTTGCCCCCCCACGGATGACATGAACATGTCAATAAGTTGTGTGTGCGTGTGTGTGTGTGTGTCATTGTCCTGCTAATGTGTGTGTGTGTGTGTGTGTGTGTGTGTGTGTGTGTGTGTGTGTGTGTGTGTGTGTGTGTGTGTGTGTGTGTGTGCGTGTGTGTGTGTGAGGACCTCTAGGAAGCTGGTGTAGATCCAAGCAGTTTTCCAAAACAAAAGCAGCAGGTGTTTTTTTCCAAAGTAAAAGTGGCACCGAAGTGCAAACGGGGCGCAAAAGTCAAAGTTTGTGAGGCCCGTCTGCCATGTAGTGAACAATGACTTCCTGTTAGGGATGTTTACCTCTCATTCAGCGCCTCACATGCTCTTATTGTGAAAGGCCAGGCCAGGCGGGAAGGGCTTGACGGTTGTTGCTTGATTCCCTGCAGGGCGCCGTCCCAAACAGGCAGAGTGGACCAGCTGAATGTTGGACGCAGACCTTCTGGATGGTCCGCACACAGGAAGTGACACTCTCCTCAGGTAGGAGCTGTCCTCATGTCTGTCCTCATGTCTGTCCTCATGTCTGTCCTCATGTCTGTCCTCATGTCTGTCCTCATGTCTGTCCTCTTGTCTGTTCTCTTGTCTGTCCTCATGTCTGTCCTCTTGTCTGTCCTCTTGTCTGTCCTCATGTCTGTCCTCATGTCTGTCCTCAGGTCTGTCGTCATGTCTGTCCCCATGTCCGTCCTCATTTTAGTCCTCATGTCTGTCCTCATTTCAGTCCTCATGTCTGTCGTCATGTCTGTCCTCATGTCTGTCCTCATGTCCGTCCTCATTTTAGTCCTCATGTCTGTCCTCATTTCAGTCCTCATGTCTGTCCTCATGTCTGTCCTCATGTCCGTCCTCATTTTAGTCCTCATGTCTGTCCTCATTTCAGTCCTCATGTCTGCCCTCATGTCTGCCCTCATGTCTGTCCTCATGTCCGTCCTCATTTCAGTCCTCATGTCTGTCGTCATGGCCGTCCTCATTTTACTCCTCATTTTAGTCCTCATGTCTGTCCTCAGGTCTGTCTTCAGGTCTGTCCTCATGTCTGTCCTCATTTTAGTCCTCATGTCTGTCCTCATGTCTGTCCTCATGTCTGTCCTTATGTCTGTCCTCAGGTCTGTCGTCAGGTCTGTCCTCATGTCTGTCCTCATGTCTGTCCTCATGTCTGTCCTCTTGTCTGTCCTCATGTCTGTCCTCATGTCTGTCCTCTTGTCTGTCCTCATGTCTGTCGTCAGGTCTGTCCTCTTGTCTGTCCTCATGTCTGTCCTTATGTCTGTCCTCAGGTCTGTCGTCAGGTCTGTCCTCTTGTCTGTCCTCATGTCTGTCCTCATGTCTGTCCTCTTGTCTGTCCTCATGTCTGTCCTTATGTCTGTCCTCAGGTCTGTCGTCAGGTCTGTCCTCTTGTCTGTCCTCATGTCTGTCCTCATGTCTGTCCTCAGGTCTGTCGTCAGGTCTGTCCTCTTGTCTGTCCTCATGTCTGTCCTCATGTCTGTCCTCTTATTTGTCCTCAAGTCTGTCCTCTTGTCTGTCCTCTTGTCTGTCCTCATGTCTGTCCTCAGGTCTGTCCTTATGTCTGTCCTCAGGTCTGTCGTCAGGTCTGTCCTCATGTCCGTCCTCATGTCTGTTCTCATGTCTCTCCTCATGTCTGTCCTCATGTCTGTCCTCATGTCTGTCCTCATTTTAGTCCTCATGTCTGTCCTTACGTCTGTCCTCATGTCTCTCCTCATGTCTGTCCTCATGTCTCTCCTCATGTCTTTCCTCATGTCTCTCCTCTTATCTGTCCTCATGTCTGTCCTTATGTCTGTCGTCAGGTCTGTCCTCAGGTCGGTCCTCATGTCTGTCCTCATGTCTCTCCTCATGTCTGTCCTCATGTCTGTCCTCATGTCTCTCCTCATATCTGTCCTCATGTCTGTCCTCATGTCTGTCCTCATGTCTGTCCTTATGTGTGTCCTCAGGTCTGTCATCAGGTCTGTCCTCATGTCTGTCCTCATTTTAGTCCTCATGTCTGTCCTCATGTCTGTCCTCATGTCTCTCCTTATATCTGTCCTCATGTCTGTCCTCATGTCTGTCCTCATGTCTGTCCTTATGTCTGTCTTTAGGTCTGTCATCAGGTCTGTCCTCATGTCTGTCCTCATGTCTATCCTCATTTTAGTCCTCATGTCTCTCCTCATGTCTGTCCTCATGTCTGTCCTCATGTCTGTCCTCATATCTGTCGTCAGGTCTCTCCTCATGTCTGTCCTCATGTCTGTCCTCATTTTAGTCCTCATGTCTGTCCTCATGTCTCTCCTCATGTCTGTCCTCATGTCCCCACAAGGCCCTCGCCCTGCAGTTGCATCCCACTCAATACCCGACTCACTATCAAACATTTCAGGAAGACCTGGAAGGAAGTTATGACTATTATAGTTTCCCGCCACAAGGGGGCGATATTGGTGCCACAGGTGATGCAGTTGCATCCCACCCAACACCCTCACCCACCATCAAAAATATATGGAAGGCAGTTATGAGTGTTTTCACCACAAGGGGGCGATGGTAGTGTGGATATTAACGTCCAGGCATGATCAGACCCCGTCCTTAAAGCCTCATGACAGCGAAGGCAAGTCCCATCATCTAAAGTGAAGTAAGGAGAGTTTAGTAGTTGATGGCGAGTTGCAGTTTTCGCCACCAGGCTCCGCCCACTTTGAATAGCTATGAACAGGCACTGACCCATCGGGCACTTCAGGGCGTCCTCGTCATTTTTACCGATCAGGATCAAGATCTGAACTTGTGCGGCCGCGTTATTGACGTTTCGTGTTTTGTGGCGAACCATCAGATCAAAGCGTGGCGCCGTGCCCCGCCCACATCTTATGTGGTAGATCATAATTACTCACAATTTATCATCGCCCGTCAGTTTAATATCTGCCTCTGATCTTCGAAAGTGACGTAATACCAATTTGATTGAAGACGGCGTGGAGTGGTATTCGCCGCCAACGACGCATGTATTAAGGGCGCCATCAACATCATTTCTACCAATTAGGATCCAAGTTTGGCGCCAAGCCACGCCCACATCCTGTCATAGGCAAACATTTTCTGCCATTCATCATCAGTTTTAGTATCTGATCAGCTAAAGTGCAAAACAAACAGATTGGTGATGGCGTCCGGCAGTTTTGGCCGCTAGGCTCCGCCCACTACGAGTAGGTACAAACAGGTACTGACCCACCGGGCACTTCATCATCATCATCATCATCGTTTCTACCAATTAGGATCAAGATCTGACTTTGTGTAAGTGTGTGCGTGTAAGTGTGTGTGTAAGTGTGTGCGTGTAATTGGGTGTGTAAGTGTGTGTGTGTAATTGTGTGTAAGTGTGTGTGTGTGTGTGTGTGTAAATGTGTAAGTGTGTGTGTGTAATTGTGTGTAAGTGTGTGTGTGTGTGTAAGTGTGTGTAAGTGTGTGTGGGTTTAAGTGTGTAAGTGTGTGCGTGTAAGTGTGTGTGTGTGTGTGTGTGTGTGTGCAAGTGTGTAAGTGTGTGTGTGTAATTTTGTGTGTAAGTTTGTGTTTGTAAGTGTGTGTAAGTGTGTGTGTGTAAGTGTGTGTGTAAATGTGTACGTGTGTGTGTGTGTGCATGTTTGTGTGTGTGTGCAAGTGTGTGTGTGTAAGTGTGTGTAAGTGTGTGTAAGTGTTACTGTGTGCGTGTGTGTGTGTAAGTGTGTATGTATGTAAGTGTAAGTGTGTGTGTAAGTGTGTGTGTGTAAGTGTAAGTGTGTGTGTGTAAGTGTGTGAGGGTGTAAGTGTGTGTGTGTAAGGGTGTAAGTGTGTGTGTGTAAGTGTGTGTGTGTGTGTGTGTGTAAGTGTGTAAGTGTGTAAGTTTGTGAGGGTGTAGGTGTGTGTGTGTAAGTGTGTACGTGTGTGAGGGTGTAAGTGTGTGTGTGTAAGTGTGTAAATGTGTACGTGTGTGAGGGTGTAAGTGTGTGTGTGTAAGTGTGTAAGTGTAAGTGTGTGAGGGTGTAAGTGTGTGTGTGTGAGGGTGTAAGTGTGTGTGGGTGTAAGTGTGTGAGGGTGTAATGTGTGAGTGTGTAAGTGTGTGAGGGTGTAAGTGTGTGTGTGTAAGTGTGTGTGTGTGTAAGTGTGTGAGGGTGTAGGTGTGTGTGTAAGTGTGTGAGGGTGTAAGTGTGTGAGGGTGTAAGTGTGTGTGTGTAAGTGTGTGAGGGTGTAGGTGTGTGTGTAAGTGTATGAGGTTGTAAGTGTGTGAGGGTGTAAGTGTGTGTGTGTAAGTGTGTGAGGGTGTAGGTGTGTGTGTAAGTGTGTGAGGGTGTAAGTGTGTGTGTGTGTAAGTGTGTAAGTGTGTGAGGGTGTAGGTGTGTGTGTAAGTGTGTAAGTGTGTGAGAGTGTAGGTGTGTGTGTGTGTAAGTGTGTGAGGGTGTAGGTGTGTGTGTAAGTGTCTAAGTGTGTGAGGGTTTAAGTGTGTGTGTGTGTGTGTGTGTGTGTGTGTGTGTGTGTGTGTGTGTGTGTGTGTGTGGGTGTGTGGGTGGGTGTGTGGGTGGGCGGGTGTGTAAGTGTGTGAGGGTGTAGGTGTGTGTGTAAGTGTGTGAGGGTGTAAGTGTGTGTGTAAGTGTGTGAGGGTGTAAGTGTGTGTGTAAGTGTGTGTGTGTGTAAGTGTGTGAGAGTGTAAGTGTGTGTGTGTGTGAGGGTGTAAGTGTGTGAGGGTGTAAGTGTGTGTGTGTGTGTGTGTGTGTGTGTGTAAGTGTGTGAGGGTGTAAGTGTGTAAGTGTGTGAGGGTGTAAGTGTGTGTGTGTAAGTGTGTGAGGGTGTAAGTGTGTGAGGGTGTAAGTGTGTGTGTGTGTGTGTGTGTAAGTGTGTGAGGGTGTAAGTGTGTAAGTGTGTGAGGGTGTAAGTGTGTGTGTGTAAGTGTGTGAGGGTGTAAGTGTGTGTGTGTGTGTAAGTGTGTGAGGGTGTAAGTGTGTAAGTGTGTGAGGGTGTAAGTGTGTGAGGGTGTAAGTGTGTGTGTGTGTAAGTGTGTGAGGGTGTAAGTGTGTGAGGGTGTAAGTGTGTGTGTGTGTAAGTGTGTGAGGGTGTAAGTGTGTGTGTGTGTGTGTGTGTGTGTGTGTGTGTGTGCATTCACTCTCACTCTGCCCGGACTCCTCACACGCTTCCTTTTGTTCCAAGGCCGGCTTCCTCTTCCTGTTTCCTGCTCAGCTCTACTTCCTGTTCTCATGTACATTGTTTCAGTGACAGGTCAAAGGTCACCATGATGTCATGTCGTGTGTGTGTGTGCAGGCGAAGGAGTCAATCAGTGAGGACGAAGGGGGCGGAGTCACATGGGACGCACGAGCCATGGAAGTCAAAGGTCAACTCATCTCAGCACCTGGTGAGACACAACCTGTGTGTGTGTGTGTGTGTGTGTGTGTGTGTGTGTGTGTGTGTGTGTGTGTGTGTGTGTTCTTGTATTTCTACCATTCTTGAGACATCAACCAGGTAAAGTAGCTTCCATATGAGGAGGTGTGAACAAGTGATGACATAAATCATGGTCCCAATACGGAAAACCATCGCATCTAATAGAGAACCAAATACTAGAGTCCGTGAACATTGCTCCAAAGTCAGGATTTTTTTGTTGATTTAATGTGCATACAAAAGTGAACACTGACAGGTGCAAAGGCAGCAATATATGATAAAACAAGACGGCAGCTAAAGAAGGACTTCCCTATTCATCCCCGAAAAAAACCCGCCAGGTGAACAGCTGACTTTTGTCATCATTTTGCCAAGTAAAATTCAGATTATTATTATAATATTGCCAACATTTTAACGTTTTCTTATAAAATTGTGACTTTTGTCAAGTAAAATGACGACTCTTTTCATAAAATTGACCACATTTTAAGCTTTTCTTGTAAAATTGAGACTGTTATTGAGTAAAATTCCAACTTTTATCATAATATTACACAACTGTTCAGTTTTTCTTGTAAAATTTTGACTTGCGTTGAGTAAAACTACGACTTTTATTATAATATTGCCAAAATTCTAAGTTTTTCTTGTGAAATTGTGACCTTTTTCTTGTGAAATTCCAACTCATTTTTCACAACAAGCTTTTTTATATCTGCATAGTATGTATATATCATTAATGTTGTAAATACACATCTTTATGTATCTAGAAAGGGTGGTCCTAAAATGGTCAGGTCTCAAAATGGTAACAAATACAAGAATGTGTGTGTGTGTGTGTGTGTGTGTGTGTGTGTGTGTGTGTGTGTGTGTGTGTGTTTTGTGTTCTTGTATTTCTACCATTCTTGAGACATCAACAAGAAAAAGTAGCTTCCATATGAGGAGGTGTGAACAAGTTAGGACATAAATCATGGTCCCAATACAGAAAACCATCGCATCTAATAGAGAACCAAATACTAGAGTCCGTGAACATTGCCCCAAAGTCAGGATTTGTTGTTGATTTAATGAAAAAACCCGCCATGTGAAAAGCTGATTTTTGTCATAATTTTGCCAAGTAAAATTCAGATTAATATTATAATATTGCCAACATTTTAAAGTTTTCTTATAAAATTGTGACTTTTGTTGAGTTAAATGACGACTCTTTTCATAAAATTGAGAGCATTTTAAGCTTTTCTTGTACAATTGCAACTATTATTGAGTAAAATTCCAACTTTTATCATAATATTGCACAACTGTTCAGTTTTTCTTGTAACATTTTGACTTGCGTTGAGTAAAACTACGACTTTTATTATAATACTGCCAAAATTCTAGGTTTTTCTTGTGAAATTGTGACCTTTTTCTTGTGAAATTCCTACTCATTTTTCACAACAAGCTTTTTTATATTTGCATAGTATGTATATATTATTAATGTTGTAAATACACATCTTTATGTATCTAGAAAGGGTGGTCCTAAAATGGTCAGGTCTCAAAAAGGTAACAAATACAAGAATGTGTGTGTGTTTTGTGTTCTTGTATTTCTACCATTCTTGAGACATCAACAAGAAAAAGTAGCTTCCATATGAGGAGGTGTGAACAAGTTAGGACCAAAATCATGGTCCCAATACAGAAAACCATTGCATCTAATAGAGAACCAAATACTAGAGTCCGTGAACATTGCTCCAAAGTCAGGATTTTTTGTTGATTTAATGAAAAAACCCGGCATATGAAAAGCTGATTTTTGTCATAATTTTGCCAAGTAAAATTCCGATTATTATTATAATATTGCCAACATTTTAAAGTTTTCTTATAAAATTGTGACTTTTGTCTAGTAAAATGACGACTCTTTTCATAATATTGACCAAATTTTAAGCTTTTCTTGTAAAATTGCAACTATTATTGAGTAAAATTCCAACTTTTATCATAATATTGCACAACTGTTCAGTTTTTCTTGTAACATTTTGACTTGCGTTGAGTAAAACTACGACTTTTATTATAATACTGCCAAAATTCTAGGTTTTTCTTGTGAAATTGTGACCTTTTTCTTGTGAAATTCCAACTCATTTTTCACAACAAGCTTTTTTATATTTGCATAGTATGTATATATTATTAATGTTGTAAATGCACATCTTTATGTATCTAGAAAGGGTGGTCCTAAAATGGTCAGGTCTCAAAAAGGTAACAAATACAAGAATGTGTGTGTGTTTTGTGTTCTTGTATTTCTACCATTCTTGAGACATCAACAAGAAAAAGTAGCTTCCATATGAGGAGGTGTGAACAAGTTAGGACCAAAATCATGGTCCCAATACAGAAAACCATTGCATCTAATAGAGAACCAAATACTAGAGTCCGTGAACATTGCTCCAAAGTCAGGATTTTTTGTTGATTTAATGAAAAAACCCGGCATGTGAAAAGCTGATTTTTGTTATAATTTTGCCAAGTAAAATTCCAAATTATTATTATAATATTGCCAACATTTTAAAGTTTTCTTATAAAATTGTGACTTTTGTCTAGTAAAATGACGACTCTTTTCATAAAATTGACCAAATGTTCAGTTTTTTTGTAAAATTTTGACTTGCGTTGTGTAAAGTGACGACTTTTATTATAATAATAGCGGTCGGCATTTTTCGGAGGTCTCAAGAAGGTAACAAATACAAGAGTGTGTGTGTGTGTGTGTGTGTGTGTGTGTGTGTGTGTGTGTGTGTGTGTGTGTGTGTGTGTGTGTGTGTGTGTGTTGTAATAATATTTGTGTGTGTGTGTTTGCTAGCTGTGGTCACATGCTGGGACAGGAAGCAGAGGGAGCGCATGGCGGAGCTGCAGGAGAAGAGGCGGAGCCTGCAGGCGCTGCTCAGCGTGCGATTGGCGGAGCTGAGGCGGGTGTGTCTGCAGGAGGCGGTGAGTGAGCGGCCGTATGGCGGTCGGCGTTGATGTCGCTGAACTTGCGTGCTCTCGTTGGCCAGGAGCTGACGGGCGCGCTGCCCGCCGACTTCCCGTTGGCGACGGGGGAGAAGCCCCCCTCCGTGAAGCGCAGGGGCGGGGCCTCGTGCCAAGCAAACAGGAAGTGCAGAGGAGAGGTGAGCGGAAGTTAGTTTGAGTCTTTATTACCAAAGCTTTTTTTGATACTGGATTTATCTAACTGATTTTTTTTTTACATCAAATGATGTCAACTGATTTTTTAAACACTGACTTTTTACACGCTGATCTTCAAAACACTCTATTTAACATATTGAATTTTTTAAAAACAAAATTTTTGCCCACAATTTTTTATTAAATGAAATTATGGTTGATTTGTGTTTTTATTATGAAAGCTTTTTTTGACACAGAATTTATTTGATTTTTTTTTTATTTATTTTTTTTACATCAAATTATGCCAAAAATGTCCATCCATCCATCCGTTTTCATTAAATAACATTTTCTAAGCAAAACTTGTTTAAAAATTCAGTTTGATGAAATTGTTTATTTAAATTCAGCCTGTAAAAATTCATTACAATTTTTCTTATTAAAAATCAGTGTATAAATATTGGTTGCTTAAAAAAAATAGCCACCAATATTTCTGCACGGATTTTTTTTACACAGAATTTGTTTACACTGTTTTTTTAATAAATAGATTTTTTAAACACTGACTTTTTACATGCTGAATTTCAAAACACTGTATTTTAACATATTGAATTTTTAAAAAACATATTTTGCTCACAATTTTTTATTAAATTAAATCATGGTTAATTTGTGTTTTTAATATGAAAGCTTTTTTTGACACAGAATTTATGTAACAATTTTTTTTTTACATCAAATTATGCCAAAAATGTCCATCCATTCATTAAATACATTTTTCTAATCAAAGCTTTTTTTTTTAAAATTCTGCTGCCTGTAAAAATTCAGTTAAAAATGTTTTTAAAAAATCACTGTATTTTAACATATTGAATTTAAAAAAAAAATTTGCTAACAATTTTTTATTAAATTAAATTATGGTTAATTTGTGTTTTTATTATGAAAGCTTTTTTTGGCACAGAATTTATTTGATTTTTTTTTGTATTTATTTTTTTTTACATCAAATTATGCCAAAAATGTCCATCCATCCATCCGTTTTCATTAAATACAATTTTCTAAGCAAAACTTGTTTAAAAATTCAGTTTGATGAAATTGTTTTTCTAAATTCAGCCTGTAAAAATTCATTACAATTTTTCTTATTAAAAATCAGTGTATAAATATTGGTTGCTTAAAAAAAATAGCCACCAATATTTCTGCACGGATTTTTTTTACACAGTATTTGTTTACACTGTTTTTTTAATAAATTAATTTTTTAAACACTGACTTTTTACATGCTGAATTTCAAAACACTGTATTTTAACATATTGAATTTTTAAAAAACATATTTTGCTCACAATTTTTTATTAAATTAAATCATGGTTAATTTGTGTTTTTAATATGAAAGCTTTTTTTGACACAGAATTTATGTAACAATTTTTTTTTTTACATCAAATTATGCCAACAATGTCCATCCATCCATCCATCCATCCATCTTTTTTCAATAAATAAAAATTCAGTAAAAAAAAATAAAAATAAAAAATCAGTGTATAAATATTGATTGCTTCTAAAAAAAAAAAAAGCCACCAATATTTCTGCACTGATTTTTTTACACTGAATTTGTTTACACTGGTTTTTTTAATAAATTGATTTTTTAAACACTGAATTTTTACACGCTGAATTTCAAAACACTGTATTTTAACATATTTTATTTTTTAAAACACATATTTGGCTCACAATTTTTTATTAAATGAAATTATGGTTAATTTGTGTTTTTATTATGAAAGCTTTTTTTGACACAGAATTGATATGATTTTTTTTTTTTACATCAAATTATGCCAAAAATGTCCATCCATCCATCCGTTTTCATTAAATACAATTTTCTAAGCAAAACTTGTTTAAAAATTCAGTTTGATGAAATTGTTTTTTTAAATTCAGCCTGTAAAAATTCATTACAATTTTTCTTATTAAAAATCAGTGTATAAATATTGGTTGCTTAAAAAAAAAAGCCACCAATATTTCTGCACAGATTTTTTTTACACAGAATTTGTTTACACTGTTTTTTTAATAAATAGATTTTTTAAACACTGACTTTTTACATGCTGAATTTCAAAACACTGTATTTTAACATATTGAATTTTTAAAAAACACATATTTTGCTCACAATTTTTTATTAAATTAAATCATGGTTAATTTGTGTTTTTATTATGAAAGCTTTTTTTGACACAGAATTTATGTAACACATTTTTTTTTTTTACATCAAATTATGCCAACAATGTCCATCCATCCATCCATCCATCTTTTTTCATTAAATAAAAATTCAGTAAAAAAAAATAAAAAAATAAAAAATCAGTGTATAAATATTGATTGCTTCTAAAAAAAAAAAGCCACCAATATTTCTGCACAGATTTTTTTACACTGAATTTGTTTACACTGGTTTTTTTAATAAATTGATTTTTTAAACACTGAATTTTTACACGCTGAATTTCAAAACACTGTATTTTAACATATTTTATTTTTTAAAACACATATTTGGCTCACAATTTTTTATTAAATGAAATTATGGTTAATTTGTGTTTTTATTATGAAAGCTTTTTTTGACACAGAATTGATTAGATTTTTTTTTTTTTACATCAAATTATGCCAAAAATGTCCATCCATTCATTAAATACATTTTTGTAAGCAAAACTTTTTTTTTGAAATTCTGCCTGTAAAAATTCAGTTAAAAATGTTTTTCAAAAATCAGTGTATAAATATTGGTTGCTTGAAAAAAAATAAAAAGCCACCAATATTTCTGCACTGATTTTTTTTAACACAGAATTTGTTTACACTGTTTTTTTAATAAATTTATTTTTTAAACACTGACTTTTTACATGCTGAATTTCAAAACACTGTATTTTAACATATTTAATTTTTAAAAAACACATATTTTGCTCACAATTTTTTATTAAATTAAATTATGGTTAATTTGTGTTTTTATTATGAAAGCTTTTTTTGACACAGAATTTATGTAACTAATTTTTTTTTTACATCAAATTATGCCAACAATGTCCATCCATCCATCCATCTTTTTTCATTAAATAAAAATTCAGTAAAAAAAAATAAAAATTAAAAATCAGTGTATAGATATTGGTTGCTTCTAAAAAAAAAAAGCCACCAATATTTCTGCACTGATTTTTTTTTTTACACTGAATTTATTTACACTGTTTTTTTAATAAACTGATTTTTTTAACACTAACTTTTTACACACTGAATTTCAAAACACTGTATTTTAACATATTGAATAAAAAAAAAACACATTTTGCCAACAATTTTTTATTAAAATTAATTACGGTTAATTTGTGTTTTCATTATGAAAGCTTTTTAAAAAAAAAAAATCTGTGACTTAAATTCAGTGTAAGAAAAAAAAGCTTAGGTAATAAAGACACAAATGATATGTACGCCCCGCCCACTTTGAACTCATGGCACCCTGTGACTCCGCCCACAGGAAGAAGACAATCAGCGAGTGAAGCCTAAAAAAACTTTATTCAGCGGAGCGCTGAGGAAACACAACGACCGAGAACACAACGTGCACACACAACACGGCAAGACGACTGTGCACAGAGGATGTCACACTGGTAACACAACACACACACCCACACACATACATACACGCACGCACACAAACAAACACGTACACACAAAAAAACACACACATACATGAACACACACACACACACAAACAAACACACACGAACAAACACACACAAACACATAAACGAGCACACTCACGAACATAAACAAACACACACACACAAACACGCAAACACACACAAAAAACACACAAACACACACATGCACACACACAAACAAACACACACACAAACACGTGCACACAAACACGCACCCACACAAACACACACACACAAACAAACACACACACACGCACACACACAAACAAACACACACACAAACACATGCACACAAACACGCACACACACAAACACACACACACACAAACAAACACACGCACAAACACGCACACACACACAAACAAACACGTATACACAAAAAACCACACACAAACGAACACGCACACAAACACACTTACACCAACACACACATACAAACATGCACACACACACACACAAATATACATAGAATCACACACACAAACACACACACACAAACAAACACACCCAAACAAACACGCAAACACACAAACACAAAAACACGCACACACAAACTCACCCACACAACCACACACACAAACACACATGCACACAAACACGCACACACACACACACACACAAACACACACACACAAATATACATAGAACCACACACACAAACACACACACAAACACACACACACAAACACGCACCCACACAAACACGCACACACACAAAAACACACACAAACACACGCACACAAACAAACACAAACATGCACCCACACAAACACACAAACACGCACACACAAACTCACACACACGCACACACACACAAAAAAATACACAAACATACACAGAACCACAAACACACTCACACAAACACGCACACACGCACACAAACACGCACACAGACAAACACACACAAACAATAACACACACACGCGCACACACACGTGTAGGCCTGTGTGTTTATTAAGTGTGTTTGTGTGTGTGTACGTGTGTGTGTGTGTTTGTGCGTGTGTGTGTGTCCAGACGACACAGTGAGGTCAGAGAGCAGCTCCACGTCTGACTCTACAGGACACGACAACGGTACACACCCACACACACACACACACACACACACAGCAGAAGGTTGATGACGTCATGGTCACGTTCCAGATGAGTGTGTGGCTCAGGGTCGCCCCCTGCTGGTGGGCACTGGTTCTCCAGTGGAGCTCTTCTATCCCAGCAAAGCCAGGAGGAGTTCGCTGTGCCACAGGTGATAAGATCAGATAAGTTAAGATAAGACAAGAGAGTCTGATCAAGGTGTTCCACTTCAGGGCGGAGCTTCCTGAGGTTCTCGCCAGCCACAGGCCCCTCCTCCTCCAGCTCCCCACCCCTCCTCGCTCCCACGACAGCTCGCCGACCTCCCGCCCGTCCGAGGCGGCCCGTCGCGGCAACAGCGCAGACGGGCCGCCAGAGGAGGAGGAGGGAGGGGTGGCACGGTCCGGAGGAGGCGCCGTCGGCCCCCCAGAGGCGGGGCGGGGCTACGGCGACCTCCTGCTGGATTACGTGCTGACCAAACAGCGGCAGCGCGCCAAGCCGCACCGGCCGCCGCCGCACTACAACGGCCACGCCACCTCCCGGCCGCCCCCGGTGGCGCCGCCCGCCTACCGCGTTCACATGGGCGAGCAGCGCCGCGTCAAGGTCACCCGCACCAAGTCCTGCGGCCCCTTCCTGCCCGTGTCGCAGGCCGACGCCCACATCCAGCCCGACCCCCACCCCCACCTGCTGCCCCCGCAGCCGGCCCCCGCGCAGGACGCCCGCCCGGGGGGAGCCGCCAGGAACCTCCACAAGGCCCTCGCCCTGGAAGGTAAGACACTCGCTCGCCTCCCCGTTCGCGCTGACGCCGCCGCCGCCCTCCCGTCGACAGGTCTGAGGGACTGGTACTTGAGGAACACCGCAGGCTCCTCCCACGCCGACGGCAAGGTCAAAGGTCAAGGCGGGGGCACCGCACAGCGCAGACGCACCACTCACGGCCTGCAAGGGGCGCTGCCGCACTCCGTCACCTTCCACGGACACCCGCTGCACGGCAGGTGGGTGCACGGCCGGCTGTTACCATGGCAACACGCTCCCCCCCACCCCCCTATCTCTCCTCTCTTTTAGGTCTGTGGACGGCTCGCTCTACCTGGACTCCGCCCCTCCCCGCAAACAGGAAGTCCCTCTCAGGGAAGCGCCTGCAGAACCGACGTCGCCAGGGACTCTGGTCTGACCGCTCGGCCGATCAGGACGGCGCCACTTCAGGAAGTGGGCGGCGGCGCTGAGCCTTCGCATGCCGCCGCCGCCGCCTCAGGGAGAGCAATCTTTTCACGCTTGGTGACTACGCCCAAAGACTCCGCCCACCAGCCCCGAGGACGCGGAAGAGAGAGAGAGAGCAATAATGAGTGGTTTCTTTGTCGTCGTTCAGGTTCTACCTGAAGCACGTAAGCAAACATGGCGGCCGTCTCCACGACGCCATCAAGGACGCCCGATGACGTCATCACGTGACCACTTCCTTCAGGTGTGGCTGTGTGAGAGGAGCAATGTTTTTATTGATTTCAATCAGCTGAGGTGACAATCACATGACGGGTATTGATCAGAGGCGTATTGATTAGGGACAGGGGTGTCCAAACCTTTTACACAGAGGGCCGCCCACCCTCACAATTTTTCATTTTCAAAACCAATACAGTATTTATTGTAACACAATTTTGGCGATCGTTAAAGGTCCTGGGGACCCAAAAGGGTCTCAGTCGTTAAAGTGTTAAAAATAAAAAATAAAGTTTTTACTTTCAACGCTAAAATATGAAATCTGACTAAAGGCTTCGGGGGACCCAAAAGGGTCTCAGTCATTAAAGTGTTAAAAAAAAAAAATTTTTTTACTTTCAACGCTAAAATATGAAATCTGACTAAAGGCTTCGGGGGACCCAAAAGGGTCTCAGTCGTTAAAGTGTTAAAAATGTAAAAAAAATTTACTTTCAATGCTAAAATATGAAATCTGACTAAAGGCTTCAGGGGGCCCAAAAGGGTCTCAGTCGTTAAAGTGTTGAAAATATATATATTTTTTACTTTCAACGCTAAAATATGAAATCCGACTAAAGGCTTCAGGGGACCAAAAAGGGTCTCAGTGGTTAAAGTGTTAAAAATAAAAAAATGTTTTTACTTTCAACGCTAAAATATGAAATCCGACTAAAGGCTTCAGGGGACCCAAAAGGGTCTCAGTCGTTAAAGTGTTAAATTGTTTTTATTTTTTTTACTTTCAACGCTAAAATATGAAATCTTACTAAAGACTTCAGGGGACCCAAAAGGGTGTCAGTCGTTAAAGTGTTAAAAATAAAAAATTGTTTTACTTTCGACGCTAAAATATGAAATCCGACTAAAGACTTCGGGCGACCCAAAAGGGTCTCAGTCGTTTAAGTGTTAAAAATAAAAAAAATTTTTTTTACTTTCAACGCTAAAATATGAAATCTGACTAAAGGCTTCGGGGGACCCAAAAGGGTCTCAGTCATTAAAGTGTTAAAAATAAAAAAAATTTTTTTACTTTCAACGCTAAACTATGAAATCTGACTAAAGGCTTCGGGGGACCCAAAAGGGTCTCAGTCGTCAAAGTGTTAAAAATAAAACATTATTTTTACTTTCAACGCTAAAATATGAAATCTGACTAAAGGCTTCGGGGGACCCAAAAGGGTCTCAGTCGTTAAAGTGTTAAAAATAAAACATTATTTTTACTTTCAACGCTAAAATATGAAATCTGACTAAAGGCTTCGGTGGACCCAAAAGGGTCTCGGTCGTTAAAGTGTTAAAAATGAACTTTTTTTTTTACTTTCAACGCTAAAATATGAAATCTGACTAAAGGTTTCGGGGGACCCAAAAGGGTCTCAGTCGTTAAAGTGTTAAAAATTAAAAATTGTTTAACTTTCAACGCTAAAATATGACATCTGACTAAAGACTTCAGGGGGCCCAAAAGGGTCTCAGTCGTTAAAGTGTTAAAAATAAAACATTTTTTTTACTTTCAACACTAAAATATGAAATCTGACTAAAGGCTTCAGAGGACCCAAAAGGGTCTCAGTCGTTAAAGTGTTAAAAATTTACATTTTTTTTACTTTCAACGCTAAAATATGAAATCTGACTAAAGGCTTCAGGGGGCCCAAAAGGGTCTCAGTCGTTAAAGTGTTGAAAATATATATATTTTTTACTTTCAACGCTAAAATATGAAATCCGACTAAAGGCTTCAGGGGACCAAAAAGGGTCTCAGTGGTTAAAGTGTTAAAAATAAAAAATTGTTTTTACTTTCAACGCTAAAATATGAAATCCGACTAAAGGCTTCAGGGGACCCAAAAGGGTCTCAGTCGTTAAAGTGTTAATTTTTTTTAATTTTTTTTACTTTCAACGCTGAAATATGAAATCTTACTAAAGACTTCAGGGGACCCAAAAGGGTGTCAGTCGTTAAAGTGTTAAAAATTTAAAAATTGTTTTACTTTCGACGCTAAAATATGAAATCCGACTAAAGACTTCGGGCGACCCAAAAGGGTTTCAGTCGTTTAAGTGTTAAAAATTAAAAATTGTTTAACTTTCAATGCTAAAATATGACATCTGACTAAAGACTTCAGGGGGCCCAAAAGGGTCTCAGTCGTTAAAGTGTTAAAAATAAAACATTATTTTTACTTTCAACGCTAAAATATGAAATCTGACTAAAGGCTTCGGGGGACCCAAAAGGGTCTCAGTCGTTAAAGTGTTAAAAATAAAAAAAAATGTTTTTACTTTCTACGCTAAAATATGAAATCTGACTAAAGGCTTCTGGGGACCCAAAAGGGTCTCAGTTGTTAGTGTTAAAAATAAAAACAATTTTTTACTTTCACTGCTAAAATATGAAATCTGACTAAAGGCTTTGGGGTACCCAAAAGGCTTCAGGGGACCCAAAAGGGTCTCAGTCGTTAAAGTGTTAAGAAATAAAACAAATGTTTACTTTCAACGCTAAAATATGAAATCTGACTAAAGGTTTCGGGGGACCCAATAGGGTCTCAGTCGTTAAAGAGTTGAAAATAATTTTTTTTTTACTTTCAACGCTAAAATATGAAATCTGACTAAAGGCTTCGGGGGACCCAAAATGTTCTCAGTTACCAAAGTGTTCAAATAAAAACAAGCCATTTATTTTATTTCATTTTTTAACTTTCAACGCTAAAATATTAAGTGATCAATTTGCTGTTTATCTGTGGACACAAAGTACATTTTTAAAATAGTTTTACGCCCTTTTGGTCAAAGAAACTTTTTTTTTTATGGCAAACAACACAAAATATGCAATATGTTCTTAAAGGTCCCGGGGAACCCAAATGGGTCTCAGTCATTAAAGTGTTAAAAATAAGTCTTTTTATATATATACTTTACTAAAATATCTATTGATCAACTTGAGATCTATCTGTTGACATAAAGTTTTCATTTTTTGAAATGTTTTATGCTCTTTTAGTCTAAGATTTTTTTTTTTTATGGCAAAAACGCCAAATATGCAAAATTTTCTCCCGAAAACTGTTTCAGGTGGAATATTTACTGTGAAGTAATTGGAGCCTTAAAAAGGTGAACAACTCATGACAACATTATTATTTTTTGAACAATGAAATCTGACTAAAGGCGCCGGGGACCCAAAAGGGTCTCAGTCACCAAAGTGTTAAAATAAAAACAAGCCATTTTATTTTAATTTTTTAAACTTTCAACGCTAAAATATTAAGAGATGAAGTGTCAGTCTATCTGTTGACACAAAGTTCAACATTTTTTAAAATATATTTTATGACCTTTTGGTCAAAGAAAAAACTGTTTTTGAAGGTCCCAGGGAAAATAAGTCATATATTATTTTATTTTTTACTTTCAACGCTAAAATATTTATAGATCAACTTGAGATCTATCCGTTGACACAAAGTTTATTTGTATTTATTGTTTTATGCCCTTTTGGTCGAAGGAAACTTTTTTTTATGGCAAAAAAACACAAAATATGCAATATATTCTTAAAGGTCCCGGGGACCCAATTGGGTCTCAGTCATTAAAGTGTTAAAAATAAGTCTTTTTTTTATATATACTTTACTAAAATATCTATTGATCAACTTGAGATCTATCTGTTGACATGAAGTTTTCATTTTTTGAAATGTTTTATGCCCTGTTTTTTATGGCAAAAACACAAAATATGCAATATTTTCTCCTAAAAACTGTTTAAAGTGTAATATTTGATGTGAAGTAATTGGAGTGAACAACTCATGACAACATTATTATTTTTTTAACAATGAAATCTGACTAAAGGCCCCAGGGACCCAAAAGGTTCTCAGTCACCAGAGTGTAAAAAAAATAAAAACAAGACATATATTTTATTTTTTTAAATATTGAGAGATCAATTTGCTGTCTGTTGACACAAAGTAAAAATTGTTTTTATTGTTTGATGCCCTTTTTGTCAAAGAAAATCCTGTGTTTTTTTTATGGCAAAAACACAAAATATGCAATATTTCCTCCCAAAAGTAGTAATTGGCGCCTTTGATAGGTCAATGACGTATAACAACATTGATTTTGATTTATTATTATTTTTTGAACAATGACAGTTAAAAAAAATCAGACTAAAGGCCCCCAAAAGGGTCTCAGTCATCAAAGTGTTTAAAAAAAGCCACATATTTTATTATTTTAACTGTGAACGCTAAAATATCTATGGATCAAGTTGCGGTCTATCTGGTGACACAAAGTAAAACATTTTTTTAATGTTTTATGCCCTTTTGGTCAAAGAACAAACTGTTTTTAAAGGTCTCGGGGACCCAAATGGGTCTCAGTCATTAAAGTGTTAAAAATAAGTAATATATTATTATTTGTTTTACTTTCAACACTAAAGTATCTATACATCACATTGAGATCTATCCTTTGACATAAAGTTTTAATTTTTTATTCATGTTTTATGCTCTTTGTTTGTCAAAGAAAACCCAGTTTTTTTACAGCAAAAACACAAAATATGCAATATTTTCTCCCCAAACCTGTTCAAAGTGGAATATTTGATGTGAAGTAATTGGAGCCTTAAATAGATAAGTCATATATTATTTGTTTTTTACTTTCAACGCTAAAATATCTATAGATCAACTTCATCTGTTTGTTGACATAATCTTGAAGTATTTTTTAAATTTGTGATGCCTGTTTGTTTTTATGGCAAAAACACAAAATATGCAATATTTTCCTCCCAAAAAAGTATTTGATGTGAAATAATTGGCACATTAAATCGCTCAGTGTGTCATAACATTATTATTTTTTTATTATTATTTTTTGAATAATGACAGTTAAAAAAAACACACTAAATGTCCCGGGGACCCGAAAGGGTCTCAGTCAAAAAAGTGTCAAACAGGTCACGTATTAGTTTTTTTCAACTTGAAATGTATCCGCTGACATAAAGTTTAAATTTTCTTAATGTTTTATGCCATTTTATGTAAAAAAACAAAAACATTAATTTTGATTCATTATTATTTTTTTAATATGGACAGTTACAAAAAATCAGACTAAAGGTCTGGGGATTAAAAAAAAGTGCCAAAAACAAGTCAAATATTTGCTTTTTTTTAAAAATTTACTTATTTTATTTTTAAAAAATGTTTTAAGCCATTTTTGTCAAATAAAACTGTTGAAAAAAACACAAAATATGCAATACCCCCAACGTTCAAAGTGAAATATTTGATGTGAAGTATTTGGCGCCTTAAATAGTTCAAAAATTATTATATAATTATTTGAACAATGACAGTGCAACAAAAAAAAATCAGACTAAAGACCCCGGGGACCCAAAAGGGTCTCAGTCATCAAAGTATCAAAAACAAGCCATATATATATATATATATATATATATATATATATATATATATATATATATATATATATATATATATATATATATATATATATATATATATATATACTGTATATATATATATATATATATATATATATATATATATATATATATATATATATATATATATATATATATATATATATATATACAGTATATATGTATATGTATAAATATATATATATATGTATATGTATATATGTATGTATACATCAACTTGACATCTATCCATTGACATAAAGTTTTAATTTTTTAAAATGTTTTATTCCCTGTTTTTTTATGGCAAAAACACAAAATATGCAACTGAACATTTGCTGTGAAGTAATTAAAGCCTTAAATAGGTGAACAACTCATGATGAAATATGACTAAAGGCCCGGGGACCCAAAAGGGTCTTAGTCACCAAAGTGTTAAAATAAAAACGAGCCATTTAATTCATTTTATTTTTTAACTTTCAACGCTAAAATATTGAGAGATCAATTTGCTGTCTATGTGTTGACACAAAGTTCAATATTATTTTCTCTTTTATGCCCTTTTGGTCAAAGAAAAAACAGATTTTAAAGGCCCCGGGGACCCAAAGGGGTCTCAGTCAATCAAATGTTAAAAATGAAGTCATATATTTTTTTCTTTCTTTCTAAATACTTTCAATGCTAAAGCATTAGATCAACTTGAGATCTATCCATTGACATAAAGTTTTAATCTAAATAAAAGTTTTATACTCTTTTTTTTGTCAAAGAAAACTGTTTTACGGCAAAACACAAAATATGCAATATTTTCTCCCCAAATCTGTAAAAAAAAAAAAAAAGTTTACATTTTGTGCCCTTTTTGTTAAGGAAAACACTGTTTTTATGGCAAAAACACAAAATATGCAAAATATTCCCCCCATAATATTTTTCAAAATGTAATGTTACATCAATAATTCATACCAACATAGATTTTGATTTTTTTTAAAAATCTGACAAAAGGTCTCAGGGATGCAAAAGGCCCCCACTCGTTAAAAATAAGTCATATATATATATACATATATGTGATTTTTTTCTTTCAAGGCTTAAATCTAAATTTTTCGATTTGATTATATTTTGAGCGACGCTCGTTTTAAAGTAAGAAACTGCTTTGTGTTCATTTTGCAACATTTCCCCCGTTTGCTCAATTATTCTACATTTCGTGTTTTCTTTTTAATAGTATTTTTTACATGCTTTAAAAATGACAAATGGACACCCCTGATGAGAGAGCGCTGTGGTCACATGACACATCCCCCCAACCCCGCCCGTCATCCATGAGAAGCGCCTAAGCCCCGCCCACCCATCTGTCTTTCACTTGCGATGACGTCACTGTGAGAACAGCGGTCATGTGACCACAGGTGACTATTTAAAACATACCAGCTGTGTCCTACAGGACCAATCAGGATCGTCTGTGTTATGACGCTGTGATGCGTTCAGGTGCACTGTCTATGTTCGTCCATGTACACTTGGAAAAGAATCTGCACATGTTCTGTTTTACAAACAACAACAACAATCTTTTCTAACTTTTTGGACTCATTTGTACTTTTTTCACACCGTTTGATGACAACACATTTTGTGTAAATAAATGACAGCGTGGTGTTTGTTGGAAATAAACCTTTCACTCCTTCCCGGCCCGCATGATTCTGTTTTTATTGATCACTGACGAATTAAAACCTCACAAAGGTTAATGTTACTAAACAACTAAAAGGGGAATTGCGTGTGAATGCTGAAGTTGAAGTGAAATGCTGACAAAACCTAGTATGAATGCGAGAATAATTTGAATGTTGGAATGGTTTGAATGTTGAAGAGTTTGAATTTTCAGTAAAATGGGAATTTGGTTCGGAACTTGGGAAACTGTTAGTTTGAATGTCCAGGATGAGTGGAATGTGTTATTTTTGGAATGGTTTGAATCGGTTGAAAAATGTGGGAATTGGGCAACTTGGAAACATTTCCCATTCATTTCAATGGGAACTTCCTGGAAATTTAGGAATTTGGGGAAAAGCGGGATTTTTTAAAAAAATGACTCTAAGCATGAATGTCCTGAATGAGCTGAATTGGTTGGTGTTGGAATTGTTTAAATCGGGCAAGAAATGTTGAAGTAGTAAATGGTATCAGGGAATTTCGGGAAAATCTGGAATTTTTTTTAACTTGGAAAAAGGTTATTTGAATTTTCAGACTGGTGTAATGTGTTAAAGGTGGAACGGTTTGAATGGGTTGAAGAATGTGGGAATTGTGGAAGTTTGAAAAATGGCCAATTCATTTTAAATGGGGAAAATGCAAAAAAAAAAAAAAAGGAATTATGGGGAATCCGTTTTTTTTTTTAGAATTGTTGATGTAGGGCACACAATTCCTGAAAAGGCTGAATATTTTGAAGTAGGAATGGTTTGAATCAGATGAAAAATGTGGGAATTGTGGAACTTTGAAGAATGTCCCATTGATTTCAATGGGAACTTCCTGGAAATTTGGGAATTTTGGGAAAAGCGGGATTTTTTTAAAAATGACTACGAGCATGAATGTCCTGAATGAGCTGAATTGGTTGGTGTTGGAATTGTTTAAATCGGGTAAGAAATGTTGAAGTAGTAAATGGTATTAGGGAATTTCGGGAAAATCTGGAATTTTTTTGAACTTGGAAAAAGGGTAGTGTGAATTTCTAGAATGGTGTAATGTGTTATAGGTGGAATGGTTTGAATGGGTTGAAGAATGTGGGAATTGTGGAAGTTTGAAAAATGGCCAATTCATTTTGAATGGGGAAAATGCAACAAAAAAAAAAAGGAATTATGGGAAATCCGGGATTTTTTTTTAGAATTGTTGAAGTAGAGCACATAATTCATGAAAAGGCTGAATATTTTGAAGTAGGAACGGTTTGAATTAGATGAAAAATGTGGGAATTGTGGAACTTTGAAGAATGTCCCATTGATTTCAGTGGGAACTTCCTGGAATTTTGGGAAAAGCGGGATTTTTTTGAAAATGACTAGGAGCATGAATGTCCTGAATGAGCTGAATTGGTTGGTGTTGGAATTGTTTAAATCGGGCAAGAAATGTTGAAGTAGTAAATGGTATCAGGGAATTTCGGGAAAATCTGGAATTTTTTTTAACTTGGAAAAAGGGTAGTTTGAATTTCCAGAATGGGGAATGGCTTTAATGGGTTGAAGAATGTGGGAATTGTGGAAGTTTGAAAAATGGCCAATTCATTTTGAATGGTAAAAATGTCCCGGAAATCTGGGAAATCTTGGAATTTTTCCAGTTCAAAAAACGATTTAATTTTTTGTCCTGATTAAGAGGATTGTTTTGACGGTGGAACGGTTGAAATGCGTTGGAAAAATGTGGAAGGAGTAGTCGCCAGAAAAAAAGGGTGGAAATAGGGCTTTGGAAAACCAGGAATTGTGGAAAATCCTGGAATTTTTGTGAACTTGGAAAAAGGGAAGTTTAAATTTCCAGGATGGTGGAATGTGTTGAAGGTGGAATGGTTTGAATGGGTTGAAACATGTGGAAATGGTGGAAGTTTGAAAAATGGCCAATTCATTTTGAATGGGAAAAATGTCCTGGAAAACCTCAAAATCTGGGAAATCTGGGAATTTTTACAGTTCAAAAAACTATTTCATTTTTTGTCCTGATTAAGAGGAATGTTTTGACGGTGGAATGGTTGAAATGCATTTAAAAAATGTGGGAGGAGTAATCGCCAGAAAAAAAGGGTGGAAATAGGGCTTTGGAAAACCAGGAATTCTGGAAAATCCTGGAAATTTTTTTAACTTGGAAAAAGGGAAGTTTAAATTTCCAGGATGGTGGAATGTGTTGAAGGTGGAATGGTTTGAATGGATTGAAACATGTGGAAATGGTGGAAGTTTGAAAAATGGCCAATTAATTTTGAATGGTAAAAATGTCCCAGAAAACCTGGAATTCTGGGAAATCTGGTAATTTTTGTAGTTCAAAAAACTATTTCATTTTTTGTACTGATTAAGACGAATGTTTTGACGGTGGAAATGCGTTGGGCAGAGTAGTTGCCAGAAAAAAGGGTGGAAAGGGAAGTTTGAATTTCAAAAATGGTGGAATATGTTAAGGGTGGAATGGTTTGAATAGGTGGAAACATGTGGAAACGGTGGAAGTTTGAAAAATGGCCAATTCATTTTTAATGGGAAAAATGTCCCGGAAAACTTGGAAATCTGGTAAATCTGGGAATTTTTCCAGTTCAAAAAACTATTTCATTTTTTGTCCTGATTAAGAGGAATGTTTTGACGGTGGAACGGTTTAAATGCGTTGGAAAAATGTGGAAGGAGTAGTCGCCAGAAAAAAAGGGTGGAAATAGGGCTTTGGAAAACCAGGAATTGTGGAAAATCCTGGAATTTTTGTGAACTTGGAAAAAGGGAAGTTTAAATTTCCAGGATGGTGGAATGTGTTGAAGGTGGAATGGTTTGAATGGGTTGAAACATGTGGAAATGGTGGAAGTTTGAAAAATGGACAATTCATTTTGAGTGGGAGAAATGTCCCGGAAAACCTGGAAATCTGGGAATTTTTCCAGTTCAAAACATTTTTCGTTTTTTTGTCCTGATTAAGAAGAATGTTTTGACGGTGAAACGGTTGAAATGCGTTGAAAAATGTGGGAGGAGTAGACACCAGAAAAAAGGGTGGAAATAGGGCTTTGGAAAACCAGGAATTCTGGAAAATCCTGGAATTTTTTTGAACTTGGAAAAGGGGAAGTTTACATTTCCAGGATGGTGGAATGTGTTGGAGGTGCAATGGTTTGAATAAGTGGAAACATGTGGAAACGGTGGAAGTTTGAAAAATGGCCAATTCATTTTCAATAGGAAAAATGTCCCGGAAAACCTTGAATTCTGGGAAATCTGGTAATTTTTGTAGTTCAAAAAACGATTTCATTTTTAGTACTGATAAAGAGGAATGTTTTGATGGTTGAAATGAGTTGGAAAATGTGGGCAGAGTAGTCGCCAGAAAAAAGGGTGGAAATAGGGCTTTGGAAAACCAGGAATTCTGGAAAATCCTGGAATTTTTGTGAACTTGGAAAAAGGGAAGTTTAAATTTCCAGGATGGTGGAATATGTTAAAGGTGGAATGTGGAAACGGTGGAAGTTTGAAAAATGGCCAATTCATTTTGAATGGGAGAAATGTCCCGGAAAACCTGGAAATCTGGGAATTTTTCCAGTTCAAAAAATATTTCGTTTTTTTGTCCTGATTAAGAGGAATGTTTTGACGGTGAAACGGTTGAAATGCGTTGAAAAATGTGGGAGGAGTAGTCGCCAATAAAAAAGGGTGGAAATAGGGCTTTGGAAAACCAGGAATTCTGGAAAATCCTGGAATTTTTTTGAACTTGGGAAAGGGGAAGTTTACATTTCCAGGATGGTGGAATGTGTTGGAGGTGCAATGGTTTGAATAAGTGGAAACATGAGGAAACGGTGGAAGTTTGAAAAATGGCCAATTCATTTTGAATGGGAGAAATGTCCCGGAAAACCTGGAAATCTGGGAATTTTTCCAGTTCAAAAAATATTTTTTTTTTTTGTCCTGATTAAGAGGAATGTTTTGACGGTGAAACGGTTGAAATGCGTTGAAAAATGTGGGAGGAGTAGTCGCCAATTAAAAAGGGTGGAAATAGGGCTTTGGAAAACCAGGAATTCTGGAAAATCCTGGAATTTTTTTGAACTTGGAAAAAGGGAAGTTTAAATTTCCAGGATGGTGGAATATGTTAAAGGTGGAATGTGGAAACGGTGGAAGTTTGAAAAATGTCCAATTCATTTTGAATGGGAAAAATGTCCCGGAAAACCTGGAAATCTGCGAATTTTTGGAATTTGTCAAGGGGAAAGCCTGCGATTCCTGAATAGGCTGAACAGTTTGAAGTTGGAACGCTTTGAATGGGCTGAAAAATGTGGAAGGTAGAACGTGCCAAAATCTGGATAATAATAATAATAATAATAATAATAATAATAATAATAATAATAATAATAATAATAATAAATAGATTCATTTTGTTGTAGAAAATGATATGTGTGAATGCTTTGGCGCATTCACACAATGACCAACATTTAAGACGGTGTTGTAAAAGGAGGTAGGAGGTAGGAGATAGGAGGTAGGAGTAGTGTGCAAGGAAGCACAAGTGTTAGTGTTGGACTGTGGTCTCTCAGGTAAAGCTAACTTTCTCATGACGTCAGACGGCTCGTCGGAGCATTTAATTAACGCTCGTGTTTCCGGTGTTGTCCCACGGTGACAGCCTGGTGTCGTGTTCCGGTCCAAAGGATCAGACGAAGGACACCGGACCGGAAATTGAGCACTTTTCATGTTCGGAGCACACGAACAAAGTTGGGCTTGTTAGCTTTCGCCGACGTCCGAACCGAACCTTCGCCTCGGAACCAGAACGTCGGCCCGGGGGACGAAGTGAACAAAACAAGCTTCGAATGAAGTTCCTCTTTCCTCGCTCGGTGCAGTTAGCAGCCTGCTAAGCTGCGCTCGGACACAAGCTAACGGTGTCGCCGTCGTCACAACAACAACAACAACAACAACAACTTTCACTTCAAAGTGCGACATTGCAACACTTTTGCGATAGAAATCAAGAAGAGGATCCTTGAAGTGAACTACCGCGTTACAGTAAGTCACTTCGATGCTGTCACGTGATCGTTATGTCACCTGAATGTTTTGCTGGGATCATCTGCAACTTGTAAATACACACACTCATGTAACACACGTACGTTTCATGTAACATGCATCCACATAACTAACACACACATGTATGCAATTCATGTAACATACATAAGTAACATTCAGGTAACATCCATGAACATAAACATGAAACACACATTCATGTAACACACATTTAACACGGTTAAGTTGCATGTAACATGCATCGACATAATTAACATGCACAGGTATACAATTCATTTAACATACATAAGTAACATTCAGGTAACATCCATGAACATAAACATGAAACACACATTCATGTAACATACATTTAACACGGTTAAGTTGCATGTAACATGCATTGACATAATTAACTCGCACGTATACAATTCATATAACATACCTAAGTAACATTTAGGTAACATGCATGACCATAAACACGAAACACACATTCATGTAACATACATTTCATGCAACTAACCTACATGTAACATGCATTGACATAATTAACATGCACATGTATACAATTCATATAACATACATAAGTAACATTTAGGTAACATGCATGTAACATGCATGAGCATAAACATGAAACACTCCTTCATGTCACATACATTTAACACAATTAACCTACATGTAACATGCATCGACATAATTAACTCGCACGTATACAATTCATGTAACATACATAAGTAACATTCAGGTAACATCCATGAACATAAACATGAAACACACATTCAGGTATCATGCATTTACCACTGTTAAGTTGCATGTAACATGCATCAACATAACGTATAAAATTCATGTAACATACATAAGTAACATTTAGGTAACATACATGAGCATAAACATGAAACACTCATTCATGTAACATACATTTAACACGGTTAAGTTGCATGTAACATGCATCGACATAAATAACACGCATGTTTACAATTCATATAACATACCTAAATAACATTCAGGTAACATCCATGAACATAAATATGAAACACACATTCATGTAACACACATTTAACACGGTTGAGTTGCATGTAACATGCATCGACATAATTAACACACACATGTATACAATTCATACAACATACCTAAGTAACATTTAGGTAACATACATGTAACACGCATGAACATAAACATGAAACACACATTCAAGTAACATACATTTAATGCAACTAACCTACATGTAACATGCATTGACATAATTAACATGCACATGTATACAATTCATATAACATACATAAGTAACATTTAGGTAACATGCATGTAACATACATGAACATAAACATGAAACACTCATTCATGTCACATACATTTAACACAATTAACCTACATGTAACATGCACCGACATAATTAACTAGCACATATACAATTCATGTAACATACATAAGTAACATTCAGGTAATATCCATGAACATAACATGAAACACACATTCATGTATCATGCATTTACCACTGTTAAGTTGCATGTAACATGCATCAACATAATTAACTCGCACGTATACAATTCATGTAACATACATAAGTAACATTTAGTTAACATACATGAGCATAAACATGAAACACTCATTCATGTAACATACATTTAACACGGTGAAGTTGCATGTAACATGCATCGACATAATTAACACACACATGTATACAATTCATATAACATACCTAAGTAACATTTAGGTAACATACATGTAACACGCATGAACATAAACATGAAACACACATTCAAGTAACATACATTTAATGCAACTAACCTACATGTAACATGCATTGACACAATTAACATGCACATGTATACAATTCATATAACATACATAAGTAACATTTAGGTAACATACATGTAACATGCATGAACATAAACATGAAACACACATTCATGTAACATACATTTAACACGGTTAAGTTGCATGTAACATGCATTGACATAATTAACTCGCACGTATACAATTCATATAACATACCTAAGTAACATTTAGGTAACATGCATGACCATAAACACGAAACACACATTCATGTAACATACATTTAACGCAACTAACCTACATGTAACATGCATGGACATAATTAACATGCACATGTATACAATTCATATAACATACATAAGTAACATTTTGGTAACATACATGTAACACGCATGAACATAATCATAAAACACACATTCATGTAACATACATTTAACACAACTAACCTACATGTAACATGCATCGACATAATTAACATGCACATGTATACAATTCATATAACATGCATAAGTAACATTTAGATAATGTACATGTAACATGCATGAACATAAACATGAAACACTCATTCATGTGACATACATTTAACACGGTTAAGTGGCATGTAACATGCATGTTTACAATTCATATAACATGCATAAGTTACATTAAGGTAACATACATGTACCATGCATGAACATAAACATGAAACACACATTTATGTAACATACATTTAACACGGTCCATTTGCATGTAACATGCACTGACATGAATAACACGCATGTATACAATTCATATAACATGCATAAGTAACATTTAGATAATGTACATGTAACATGCATGAACATAAACATGAAACACACATTTATGTAACATACATTTAACACGGTCCATTTGCATGTAACATGCACTGACATGAATAACACGCATGTATACAATTCATATAACATACCGAAGTAACTTTTAGGTAACATACATGTAACATGCATGAACATAAACATGAAACACACATTCATGTAACATACATTTAACACGGTTCATTTGCATGTAACATGCATTGACATGAATAACACGCATGTATACAATTCATATAACATACCAAAGTAACATTTAGGTAACATACATGTAACATGCAGGAACATAAACATGAAACACACATTCATGTCACATACATTTAACGCAATTAACCTGCATGTAACATGCATCGACATAATTAACATGCACATGTATACAATTCATATAACATACATAAGTAACATTTAGGTAACATACATGTAACATGCATGTACATAAACATGAAACACACATTCATGTAACATACATTTACCACTGTTAAGTTGCATGTAAGATGCATCAACATAATTAATTTGCAGGTATACAATTCATGTAACATACACAAGTAACATTCAGGTAACATCCATGAACATAAATATGAAACACACATTCATGTAACATACATTTAACACGGTTAAGTTGCATGTAACATGCATTGACATAATTAACTCGCACGTATACAATTCATATAACATACCTAAGTAACATTTAGGTAACATGCATGACCATAAACACGAAACACACATTCATGTAACATACATTTAACGCAACTAAACTACATGTAACATGCATGGACATAATTAACATGCACATGTATACAATTCATATAACATACATAAGTAACATTTTGGTAACATACATGACCATAAACATGAAACACACATTCATGTAACATACATTTAACACAACTGACCTACATGTAACATGCATCGACATAATTAACATGCACATGTATACAATTCATATAACATGCATAAGTAACATTTAGATAATGTACATGTAACATGCATGAACATAAACATAAAACACTCATTCATGTAACATACATTTAACACGGTTAAGTGGCATGTAACATGCATCGACATAAATAACATGCATGTTTACAATTCATATAACATGCATAAGTTACATTCAGGTAACATACATGTACCATGCATGAACATAAACATGAAACACACATTTATGTAACATACATTTAACACGGTCCATTTGCATGTAACATGCACTGACATGAATAACACGCATGTATACAATTCATATAACATACCGAAGTAACTTTTAGGTAACATACATGTAACATGCATGAACATAAACATAAAACACACATTCATGTAACATACATTTAACACGGTTCATTTGCATGTAACATGCATTGACATGAATAACACGCATGTATACAATTCATATAACATACCGAAGTAACATTTAGGTAACATACATGTAACATGCAGGAACATAAACATGAAACACACATTCATGTCACATACATTTAACGCAATTAACCTGCATGTAACATGCATCGACATAATTAACATGCGCATGTATACAATTCATATAACATACATAAGTAACATTTAGGTAACATACATGTAACATGCATGTACATAAACATGAAACACACATTCATGTAACATACATTTACCACTGTTAAGTGGCATATAAGATGCATCAACAAAATTAATTTGCAGGTATACAATTCATATAACATGCATAAGTAACATTTAGATAATGTACATGTAACATGCATGAACATAAACATGAAACACTCATTCATGTAACATACATTTAACACGGTTAAGTGGCATGTAACATGCATGTTTACAATTCATATAACATGCATAAGTTACATTAAGGTAACATACATGTACCATGCATGAACATAAACATGAAACACACATTTATGTAACATACATTTAACACGGTCCACTTGCATGTAACATGCACTGACATGAATAACACGCATGTATACAATTCATATAACATACCGAAGTAACTTTTAGGTAACATACATGTAACATGCATGAACATAAACATGAAACACACATTTATGTAACATACATTTAACACGGTTCATTTGCATGTAACATGCATTGACATGAATAACACGCATGTATACAATTCATATAACATACCTAAGTAACATTTAGGTAACATGTATGAACATAAACACGAAACACACATTCATGTAACATACATTTAACGCAACTAACCTACATGTAACATGCCTGGACATAATTAACATGCACATGTATACAATTCATATAACATACATAAGTAACATTTAGGTAACATACATGTAACATGCATGAACATAAACACGAAACACACATTCATGTAACATACATTTAACGCAATTAACCTACATGTGACATGCATCGACATAATTAACATGCACATGTATGCAATTCATATAACATACATAAGTAACATTTAGGTAACATACATGTAACATGCATGAACATAAACACGAAACACACATTCATGTAACATACATTTACCACTGTTAAGTTGTATGTAACATGTATCGACATAATTAACTCGCACGTATACAATTCATGTAACATACCTAAGTAACATTTAGGTAACATGCATGACCATAAACATGAAACACACATTCATGTAACATACATTTAACACAACTAACCTACATGTAACATGCGTCGACATAATTAACATGTACATGTATACAATTCATATAACATACATAAGTAACATTTAGATAATATACATGTAACATGCATGAACATAAACATGAAACACACATTCATGTCACATACATTTAACACAGTTAAGTGGCATGTAACATGCATCAACATAAATAACATGCATGTTTACAATTCATATAACATGCATAAGTAACATTCAGGTAACATACATGTACCATGCATGAACATAAACATGAAACACACATTTATGTAACATACATTTAACACGGTTCATTTGCATGTAACATGCATTGACATGAATAACACGCATGTATACAATTCATATAACATACCTAAGTAACATTTAGGTAACATGTATGAACATAAACACGAAACACACATTCATGTAACATACATTTAACACTGTGAAGTTGCATGTAACATGCATTGACATGAATAACACGCGTGTACACAATTCATATAACATATCTAAGTAACATTTAGGTAACATACATGTAACATGCATGAACATCAACATGAAACACACATTCATGTAACAGACATTAGCACACATTAACATTCATGTAACATACATTAGCATAATTAATGTACCTGTAACATACATGTAACAAACATGTAACATTTAATATGCTTTAACAAACATTAGCACACATTAACATCATTAGCATACATTTGCATACATTAACATGCATCGGCATTCATTAAAATACATTTAATATGCATTAAAATACATTAAACATAAATTTGCATATATTAATATATATGTGCATTCATTAACATACATTTAATGTTCTTTAACTTACACAAAGCATACATTTTACATACATTAACGTACATATATGTGCATTCATTAACATACATTTAATGTGCTTTAACATACACAAAGCATACATTTTACATACATTAACGTACATATATGTGCATTCATTAACATGCATTTAATGTGCTTTAACATACACAAAACTTACATTTGCATACATTAGCATACATTTGCATACATTAATATACACTTAATATGCTTCAACATACATGTAACATACATTAGCACACATTAACATTCGTGTAACACACATTAGCATAATTAATGTACCTGTAACATACATGTTACATGTAACATGCATTACTGTCAGCTAAACATGTCAATTTCCTCCAAAATGGTATCCACACTCTGACAACGTTTGTAAACGTTTGTCTTTCAAGTGCGGGTCGACATGACGACGGCCTCACGACTCTGACTGCTGCTCGCGCCCCCCGGCGAGACCCCCGGTGGGAAGAAACTGTCCGCCGTCATGACGCTGGCCTACCAAAAACTGCCTGCTCCGCTGAGGCGGAGCTCGCGCCTTAAAACACTGACGGCCGCCCTGCTCGCCGCCTACGCCATCAAAAAACTGTCGCCGTACGTCTGGAGGCAGATCTGGGTGAGGACACACGCACACACGCACACACACACACACACACGCGCACGCATTCACTGGTTTGTTTTTCAGGGGGGCTCTGCAGTGAAGAAGCAGGGCGGGGCTAAGCTCCCTGTGGGCGTGGTCAGTGACACCCCTGTGGACGCCAGTAAACACAAGAGGAGCCACAACAGGTGTGTGACGGTGTGTGTACTGTTTGTGTGTGACCTATTACATGAACCTTGTGTGTGTGTGTGTGTGTGTGTGTGTGCGTGTGTGTGTGTGTGTGTGTGTGTGTGTGTGTGTGTGTGGGTGTAGGTCTCCATCCGTGAACAAAGAGTTCATGGTGCAGCTCGCCGGTCTATTGAAGTTGTTGTTTCCACGGTTACTTTGTCCCGAGGTGGCCGTGCTTGTCCTGCATTCTCTCACGCTCATGTCCAGAACCTTCTTGTCCATCTATGTCGCCACCCTGGATGGTCAGTGTGTGCGTGCGTGTGTGTGTGTGTGTGTGTGTGTGTTCGACAACTTGTCTATTTGGTTTTGCACTTCCTGTCTGCACAGGAAGTGTGCACAGCGGAAATAAATGGCTGTGTTGTAAAAGAAGCTAGCTCCTAGGGACATACCGAAGGCCCGCTACTCTCTGCAGTTGAGTAGAGCCTGTGTTTGGTAGGCATGATCGTCAAGTCCATCGTGAAGAAGGACCCGCGCGCCTTCGTGCTGCAGCTCCTCAAGTGGCTGCTGGTGGCCGTCCCCGCCACCTTCATCAACAGCGCCATCCGCTTCCTGGAGGGTCAGCTGAGCCTGCGCTTCAGAGGCCGCCTGGTCGGCCACGCCTACCAGCTCTACTTCACCAACCAGGTAGGTGGGCGGGGCGGGAGGGGCGCGACCAGTAAGTGACATGCACGCGCTGTCAGACCTACTACAGAGTGAGCAACATGGACGGCCGCCTGTCCAACCCGGACCAGTCCCTGACGGAGGACATCGTCATGTTCTCGGCGTCGGTGGCCCACCTCTACTCCAACCTGACCAAGCCCATCCTGGACGTGGCGGTCACCGGCTACACGCTGCTGGGCACCGCCCACTCCAAAGGTCTGACACCCGCTCTCCCTCCATCATGACGTGAGTGACCAGCGCCGTCTCCCCGCGCAGGCGCCAACACCACCTGGCCCTCGGTCATCGCCGGCCTGGTGGTGGCGCTCACGGCCAAGGTGCTGCGCTCGTGTTCGCCTCGCTTCGGGAAGCTGGTGGCCGAGGAGGCGCGGCGCAAAGGCGACCTGAGGCACATGCACTCGCGGATCATCGCCAACTCGGAGGAGATCGCCTTCTACGGCGGCCACGCGGTGAGCACCCCGCGCCTCCCCTCCACCACCCGCTGCTCACGTGACGTGCATTTGTTTGGTAGGTGGAGCTGGCCCAGCTGCAGAGGAGCTACACCTCGTTGTCGCAGCAGATCCATCAGATCCTGCTGAAGCGTCTTTGGTACGTCATGCTGGAGCAGTTCCTCATGAAGTACGTGTGGAGCGCCTCCGGTCTGGTCATGGTCGCCGTGCCCATCATCACCGCCACCGGATACTCCCAATACGGTAAACACACCTACACTTCATAGTATACAGTACTAGTGGAGTGGATAGTATACAGTGGTAGTGGAGTATATTGTATAGTATACAGTAGTAGTGGAGTATATAGTATAGTATACAGTAGTAGTATAGTATACAGTAGTAGTGGAGTATATAATATAGTATACAGTAGTAATGGAGTATATAGTATAGTATACAGTAGTAGTGGAGTATATAGTATAGTATACAGTGGTAGTGGAGTATATTGTATAGTATACAGTGGTAGTGGACTATATAGTATAGTATACAGTAGTAGTGGAGTATATAGTATAGTATACAGTAGTAGTGGAGTATATTGTATAGTATACAGTAGTAGTGGAGTATATAATATAGTATACAGTGGTAGTGGAGTATATTGTATAGTATACAGTGGTAGTGGACTATATAGTATAGTATACAGTAGTAGTGGAGTATATAGTATAGTATACAGTGGTAGTGGAGTATATTGTATAGTATACAGTAGTAGTGGAATTAATCGTTTAGTGAGTCTGACAATTAAAAATTGATGAAATACGGACCACATAAAAGAAAGTTTAAAAAAAAAAAAGTTAAATGGAAGGTCAAAAAGGGTAAATAGAGAGAAAACAAATGTGAAACAAGTTAAATAAATGGTAAAATAATGTAAAGGGTAACTAGAATGTCAAATAAGGTAAATAAAAGGTAAAATAAGGTTAAAAAAAATTAAAATAGAAAGTATAAAATTGTAAAAGAAGGTAAAGAGTAAATCGAAGGTAAAGAAACGGTCAAATTAGGTACAGTAAATAGAAGGTAAAGGCAAACAAAGTAAAATAAGTTAAGAAGAATGTAAATAAAAGGTAAATACATGTAAAACAAGTTAAATAGATGATCAAAGAAGGCAAAAAAAGTTCAACAGAAGGTAAATGAAAGGTAAAAGAAGGTAATTTAGAGGTAAATATAAGATAAAAGAAGGTAAACAAGTTAAATACAAGGTGAAAGAAGGTAAAGGGCAAGTAAAAGGTAATTAAAAGGTTAAAAAAAAGGTGAATAAAATGTAGAAAAAGGTAATTAGAAGGTGAACAAATGTAAAACAAGTTAAATAGATGGTAAAATAATGTAAAGGGTACCTGGAAGGTAAAATAATTTAAATGGAAGGTAAAAAAAAGTTACAAAAATAAATACATTGAAAGTAAATTAAAGGTAAAAGAAGCTAATTACATGGTAAAACAAGTAAAAAAAAAGGTAAAAGAGGCTAAATAGAAGGTAAATAAAATGTCAAAGTTTAATAGAAGGTTAAATAATGTGAAAATAAGTTGTAAAAGAGTAAAACAATGTAAAAAGGGTAAATGCAAGGTAAAAAAAGTAAAAGAAGTTTAAAAAAAGGTAAATAAAAGGTAAAACAAAATAAAAAAGTTATGTAGAAAGTAAATAAAAGGTAAAATAATGTAATTAGAAGGAAAACTAAGTTAAATAAAAGGTAAAATAAAGTAAATAAAACGTAAAAGATTAATAGAAGGTAAAAGAAAGTCAAAGAAGGTCAAACGTAAATACAAGATAAAAGAAGATTAAAAAAGTTAAATAAATGCATAGTAGGTAAATAAAAAGTAAAATAAGGTAAAAAGAGGGTAAAAGATAGGAAATAAAAGGTATAAGAAGGTAAATAAGATAAAATAAGGTAAATAAGATAAAATAAGGTAAATAAAAGGTAAAATAAGGTAAATAGAAGCTAAATAAAAGGTAAAATAAATTAAATAGAAGGTAAATATAAGGTAATAAAATTAAATAGAAGGTTAAAAAAAGCTAAAAGAATGTAAGTAGAAGGTAAATAAAAGGTAAATAGAAGGTAAAATAATGTAAAATAAGTTTTAAAGGGTAAAAAAGGTCAGTTGAAGCTATATAAAAATAAAGTAATAGAAGGTGAATGAACGGTAAAAGAAGGTAAACACAAGGTAAATAAGGTAAAGTAATGTGAAAATAAGTTTTAAAAGGGTAAAAAAGGTAAATTGAAGCTATATAAAAATAAAAGGAAGTAAAAGAAGATAAACAGAAGGTGAATGAATGGTAAAAGAAGGTAAACACAAGGTAAATAAGGCTTATAAAAGGTAAATAACAAGTAAAAGAAGGTAAATTAAAGGTAAATAGAAGGTAATAGAAGGTAAATAGAAGGTAAACAAATGTAAATAAAAGGTAAAAGAAGGTAAATAGAAGATAAATCCCAGTAAAAAAAAAGGTAAACGAAGGTAATGAAGGTAATTGCAATTAGAAAAATACTTATTTAAACTGTTTTCCCTAAAATAGGCTTTGAGGCTATAAAGTGTGTTTTATCCAACAAACTAATGGATTGATGACTAAAACAATGGATAGTTGCAGCCCGACAAGTGACCTCGCTCTGACCCTCTGATGTCACCAGACTCGGAGGAGGTGAAGCAGGCGGCCATGGTGATGAAGGAGGAGGAGCTTGTGAGCGAGAGGACGCAAGCCTTCACGACAGCCAGGAACCTGCTCAACGCCGCCGCCGACGCCGTGGAGAGGATCATGAGCTCCTACAAAGAGGTGAAACTCTCCCCCCCTCCCCCTCTTCGTTAGCGCGCTAACGCTAATCATGTGTGCATCCAGGTCACAGAGCTGGCAGGATACACGGCTCGCGTCTCCCAGATGCTGAACGTCTTTGAGGACGTCAAGGAAGGAGTCTACCAGCGCTCCTCGGACGGGGAGCGGGAGGAGCCAGCAGGGGGCGCTGTGGTGCAGCACGGCCAAAGAGTCTGCGGTCATCTGGGCATGAGAGGTAAGGCCGCTAATATTAGCGTTGTTAGCCTGACCAAGTGTTAGAGAGTCTTAGCCAATCAGAGAAAAGATGGACTGACGGTGAATCAAGAGCTGATGTCACATGACTTCCTCCTGCAGGTCAGGTGATCAGCGTGGAGAAGGGGATTCGTTGTGAGAACCTGCCAATCATCACACCCACAGGAGACGTGGTCGTGTCCTGCCTCAACATCCAGGTCGCACACACACACACACACACACACACACACACACACACACACACACACACACACACACACACTCATATGAGGTGCAGTATGTGGTATTGACCACCAGGTGTCAGTGTTGGCACACGTGTGTGACATCACAGCTTTGATTGATTGATTGATTGAGACTTTTATTAGTAGGTTGCACAGTGAAGTACATATTCCGTACAATTGACCACTAAATGGTAACACCCGAATAAGTTTTTCAACTTGTTTAAGTCGGGGTCCACTTAAATTGATTCATGATACAGATATATACTATCATATATACTATCATCATAATACAGTCATCACACAAGATAATCACATTGAATTATTTACATTATTTACAATCAGGGGTGTGGGGGTGTGGGGGGTGGGGGTGGGGGGGGGGTTTATGGACATCAAGTAGTGGACATAGAGAGAGAGAGAGAGAGAGATCAGAAGGCATAAGAAAAAGAAAAAGTATCTGCATTTGATTGTTTACATTTGATTGTTAGCAATCCGGGGAGGGTGTTAGTTTAGGGTTGTAGCTGCCTGGAGGTGAACTTTTATTGCGGTTTTGAAGGAGGATAGAGATGCCCTTTCTTTTATACCTGTTGGGAGCGCATTCCACATTGATGTGGCATAGAAAGAGAATGAGTTAAGACCTTTGTTAGTTCGGAATCTGGGTTTAACGTGGTTAGTGGAGCACCCCCTGGTGTTGTGGTTATGGCGGTCATTTACGTTAAGGAAGTAGTTTGACATGTACTTCGGTATCAGGGAGGTGTAGCGGATTTTATAGACTAGGCTCAGTGCAATTTGTTTAACTCTGTCCTCCACCTTGAGCCAGCCCACTTTAGAGAAGTGGGTAGGAGTGAGGTGGGATCTGGGGTGGAGGTCTAGAAGTAACCTGACTAGCTTGTTCTGAGATGTTTGGAGTTTAGATTTGAGGGTTTTGGAGGTGCTAGGGTACCAGGAGGTGCATGCGTAATCGAAAAAGGGTTGAACGAGAGTTCCCGCCAGAATCCTCAAGGTGCTTTTGTTGACCAGAGAGGAAATTCTGTAGAGAAATCTCGTTCGTTGGTTAACCTTTTTTATTACCTTGGTTGCCATTTTATCACAGGAAAGGTTAGCCTCTAGAATGGAACCTAGGTAGGTGACCTCATCTTTCCTGGTGATGACACTGTCACCTACTTTTATGGTGAAGTCATTGACTCTCTTAAGTTTGATGTGGGACCCAAACAGGATGGATTCTGTTTTACCCAAGTGGATGGATAGCTTGTTGTCAGCGAGCCAGGTGCAAGTTCTACAGAGCTCAGCACTGAGGATTTTCTCCACCTGTGACTTGTCCTTGCCGGATACCAGCAGGGCAGAGTCATCCGCAAACAAAAACAATTCACAGTCGCATGCCGATGACATGTCGTTTATGTATATTAGGAACAATAAAGGTCCCAATATACTGCCTTGGGGGACTCCACAGCTCACCGAGAGGGGGGGGGACACGGTGCCGTTCACCTCTACCACCTGCTCCCTCCCCTCCAAGTAAGATTGCATCCAGCTCCAAGAGGTTTTGTTAAATCCGATTGCTCTGAGCTTATCCAACAGTATAGCGTGGTTAACGGTGTCAAAGGCCTTCTGAAGGTCCAGCATGACCATGCCGCAGTATTTGCCCACGTCCACCTCATGTTTGATGTGGTCGGTCAGATAGAGAAGGCATGTGTCAGTGGAGTGGTTAGTTCTGAAGCCGGATTGGAATTTGTACATGAGTTTATTAGTGGCAAGGTAACTATCGACCTGTTCATAAACTATTTTCTCCATTACTTTCGAAATGGAGCTGAGAATAGAAACAGGTCGGTAGTTGCCAGGTTCCAATTTGCTTCCTTTTTTAAAGAGGGGAGTTACTCTTGCTATCTTAAAATCTTTTGGTACTTGGCCTTGTGTAATTGATAGGTTTATTATGTGCGTGATGATCGGGGCAATGATGGAGGCAGAGTCCCTGAGGAATCTGGAGGGAATATTATCAAGGCCGGTGGCCTTGTTAGGGTGGAGCGCGCTCAATTTTTTAAACACCTCATCAGCTGTGACCATTTCTAATTTGAAATCATCGTTGGATACTCCTAGCTTTCTGTAGAAGGCTTTAATGTGTTCTACACCAAAGCGACCAGAGTGGTGGGACAGCTTGTTGACAAGAGTTGCGGCTATGCTGGTGAAAAAGATGTTAAGTCTGCTAGCTACCTCCATTTTGTCTGTAATGAGGGAGTCACCCTCCTTGATGCTGATGTTGGTGAGTCTTGTTTTAAGTTTCTGGCTGCAACCAGGAAGCTGGTTGTTGAGAATTTTCCAGAGCTCACGTGGCTTATTCGTGTTTTCCTCTATTTTGTCGTTAATGTAATTTTTTTTTAAGGATTTAGTCAGGTTGGTTGACTTATTTCTTAATTTATTGCATTGCTTTTTGAGAGTTGAAAGGAGTAATTTGAGGTTGATATTATTGGGTTGTTTATCTACTTCTGTTTTACATTTTTGGTATTCAGAGTATTTCCTGTCTCTGTCTTTTATGGCAGCTAATAGGTCCGGATTCATCCATGGTTCCGAGCGGGCTTTGATCCTGACTGTTTTCACGGGAGCCATGTCATTTAGTATCTTTAGGAACGCCGTTTTGAAGCGATCCCGAGCGACATCGACCAGGTTGCTCGGGAGCACAGGGGACCAGTCCCACTCATCTAATTTTAAATTGAAATTGTCAATGGAGTATTTTTTGAGGGATCTGGATTGGGCTGTTATGTGGCCATTGGCTTTAGGTTTAGCTATTTTACGGGTGCAGAAGGTTAGATAGTGGTCGCTAAGACCACAGATCATGACCCCACTATTTTTTATTTTAGGCCGGTCTGAAGTGAGAATGAGATCTATGGTTGATTGGGTGGAATCACACACCCTTGTGGGTAGCGCTATTAGCTGGGAAAGACCGTGCAGATTACAAAACTTGCTGAAGGCAGGCGCATCTTTGCGTTGAATATCTGTGTTCAGATCCCCAGTTATAATTTCCTCCATGTTGTCTGTCCCCGCCAAGCATTCTTCCAAAGCCCCATAGAAGCTTGGCACATGCTTGGATGCCACAGGCTGAGGGCAAAGGTCAAATTGCAAATGACAGCAGCTCATTCATAAATACTGCTCTGTGTGTGTGTGTGTGTGTGTGTGTGTGTGTGTGTGTGTGTGTGTGTGTGTGTGTGTGTGTGTGTGTGTGTGTGTGTGTGTGTGTGTGTGTGTGTGTGTGTGTGCGTATGTGTGTGTGTGTGTGTGCGTGTGTGTTTGTGTGACTGTACACAATGAATAGCATACACTGAATTCCTGTGATGTTCAAGCAGGAAGTAGAAGTGAAGAAGATTGTTCCACTAGTAGTGCTTAAATACACACATCATACTTGTGTGTTGTGTACCAAACATCATACTTGTGTGTTGTGTACCAAACATCATACTTGTGTGTTGTGTACCAAACATCATACTAGTGTGTTGTGTACCAAACATCATACTTGTGTGTTGTGTATCAAACACCATACTTGTGTGTTGTGTACCAAACACCATACTTGTGTGTTGTGTAACAAACACCATACTTGTGTGTTGTGTACCAAACATAATACTTGTGTGTTATGTACCAAACACCATACTTGTGTGTTGTGTACCAAACATCATACTTGTGTGTTGTGTACCAAACACCATACTTGTGTGTTGCGTACCAAACACCATACTTGTGTGTTGCGTACCAAACACCATACTTGTGTGTTGTGTACCAAACACCATACTTGTGTGTTGTGTACCAAACACCATACTTGTGTGTTGTGTACCAAACACCATACTTGTGTGTTGTGGACCAAACACCATACTTGTGTGTTGTGGACCAAACACCATACTTGTGTGTTGTGGAACAAACATCATACTAGTGTGTTGTGTAACAAACATCATACTTGTGTGGTGTGTACCAAACATCATACTTGTGTGGTGTGTAACAAACATCATACTTGTGTGGTGTGTACCAAACATCATACTTGTGTGTTGTGTACAAAACATCATACTTGTGTGTTGTGTACAAAACATCATACTTGTGTGTTGTGTACCAAACATCATACTTGTGTGTTGTGTACCAAACACCATATTAGTGTGTTGTGTACCAAACATCATACTTGTGTGTTTTGTTCCAAACATCATGCTTGTGTGTTGTGTACCAAACATCATACTAGTGAGTTGTGTACCAAACATCATACTTGTGTTTTGTGTACCAAACATCATACTTGTGTGTTGTGTACCAAACATCATACTTGTGTGTTGTGTACCAACATCATACGTGCGTGTCGTGTAACGTGTGGCTGTCAGTCAGGAGTAGAGTGGGCGTGGCCTGCTGCTGACACATGTGTGATTGACAGGTGGACGAGGACATGGACGTGTTGATCACGGGACCAAACGGATGCGGCAAAAGTTCTTTGTTCAGAATCCTCAGCGGCCTGTGGCCCGTCTATGGAGGTGTACTATACCGACCAGAACCTCACCACATGTTCTACATACCACAAAGGTACTACTACTGCATGCAAGTACTATGTACTTGAATACTACTAACACTATTATTACATTCGCTTTTACACTGGTAGTACATATGCTAATACCAGTATTAGCATTGCATACACTAGTACTACATATGCAAATACTAGTACTAGCTTTGCATACACTAGTACTACATATGCAAATACTAGTATTAGCTTTGCATACACTAATACTACATATGCTAATATGAGTATTAACATTGCATACACTAATACTACAGTACGAATGCTAATACCAATACCACCTTTGCATATACTAGTACTACATACGCTAATACACACATACATACAATGATATTGAATACACTAGTACTAGTTACACTAATACTAGTACTAACACACTTAAGTAGTACTGCATACACGGTACACTAGTATTAAATATACCAGTCCTACATACACTAGGACAACATACATGAATACTATCTATGTATGTACATTACTACTACATACACTAGTATTAAATATACCAGTCCTATATACACTAGGACAACATACATGAGTACTATCTATGTATGTACATTACTACTACGTACACTAGTATTACATAAGTATTACATACACCATTCCTACATACACTAAGACAACATACATGAGTACTATGTATGTACATGAATACTACATACACTAGTATTACACCAGTCCTACATACACTAAGACAACATACATGAGTACTATGTATGTACATGAATTCTACATACACTAGTATTACATACACTAGTCCTACATACACTAAGACAACATACATGAGTACTATGTATGTACATGAATACTACATACACTAGTATTACATACACCAGTCCTACATACACCAAGACAACATACATGAGTACTATGTATGTACATGAATACTACATACACTAGTATTACACCAGTCCTACATACACTAAGACAACATACATGAGTACTATGTATGTACATTTATACTACATACACTAGTATTAAATACACCCTTCCTACATACACTAAGACAACATACATGAGTAATATGTATGTACATAAATACTACATACACTAGTATTACATACACCAGTCCTACATACATGAGTACTATGTATGCACATGAATATTACATACACTAGTATTACATACACTAGTCCTACATACACACACAACATACATGAGTACTATGCATTTACATGAACACTAGTATCATATACACAAGTACACTTGACACTAATACTACAAATGCCAATGCTAGTAATAGCACTACATACATTAGTACTACATACACTTCTACTACTCCTAGTATTCCATCCACTAACTCTAGTACTATATACCAGTACATAATAGGAAGACACACTAATACTACATACCATGTAGCAATTCTCAATCTGTGATACGCTGGCTCCATGTAGTGGTACATCAAATACTCATTTGATGAAAGTACAGTGTTTTATTTTCATGCATTCAAACAGTGTTACTGCTCAAAATGTGTGTACTATTACAGTGGCCAAACATTAAATAAACCTGTTATATTAAACTTCTGCCTTGTTTTTAATGAATACTTAGGTCTACTACACTACTGTATTTTAATGTCATTATGGTGGTACTTAATGAAGACTTAGGTCTACTTCACTACTGTATTTTAATGTCATTATGGTGGTACTTAATGAATACTTAGGTCTACTACGCTACTGTATTTCAGTGTTGGTCATTATGGTGGTACTTGATGAATACTTAGGTCTACTACACTACTGTATTTTAATGTTGTCATTATGGTGGTACTTAATGAATACTTAGGTCTACTACACTACTGTATTTTAATGTTGTCATTATGGTGGTACTTAATGAATACTTAGGTCTACTACACTACTGTATTTTAATGTTGGTCATTATGGTGGTACTTAATGAATACTTAGGTCTACTACACTACTGTATTTTAATGTTGTCATTATGGTGGTACTTAATGAATACTTAGGTCTACTACACTACTGTATTTTAATGTTGTCATTATGGTGGTACTTAATGAATACTTATGTCTACTACACTACTGTATTTTAATGTTGTCATTATGGTGGTACTTAATGAATACTTAGGTCTACTACACTACTGTATTTCAATGTTGTCATTATGGTGGTACTTAATGAATACTTATGTCTACTACACTACTGTATTTTAATGTTGTCATTATGGTGGTACTTAATGAATACTTAGGTCTACTACACTACTGTATTTTAATGTTGTCATTATGGTGGTACTTAATGAATACTTATGTCTACTACACTACTGTATTTTAATGTTGTCATGGTGGTACTTAATGAATACTTAGGTCTACTACACTACTGTATTTTAATGTTGTCATTATGGTGGTACTTAATGAATACTTAGGTCTACTACACTACTGTATTTCAGTGTTGGTCATTACGGTGGTACTTGATGAATACTTAGGTCTACTACACTACTGTATTTTAATGTCATTATGGTGGTACTTAATGAATACTTAGGTCTACTACACTACTGTATTTTAATGTCATTATGGTGGTACTTAATGAATACTTAGGTCTACTACGCTACTGTATTTCAGTGTTGGTCATTATGGTGGTACTTGATGAATACTTAGGTCTACTACACTACTGTATTTTAATGTTGTCATTATGGTGGTACTTAATGAATACTTAGGTCTACTACACTACTGTATTTTAATGTTGTCATTATGGTGGTACTTAATGAATACTTAGGTCTACTACACTACTGTATTTTAATGTTGTCATTATGGTGGTACTTAATGAATACTTAGGTCTACTACACTACTGTATTTTAATGTTGTCATTATGGTGGTACTTAATGAATACTTAGGTCTACTACACTACTGTATTTTAATGTTGTCATTATGGTGGTACTTAATGAATACTTAGGTCTACTACACTACTGTATTTTAATGTTGTCATTATGGTGGTACTTAATGAATACTTAGGTCTACTACACTACTGTATTTTAATGTTGTCATTATGGTGGTACTTAATGAATACTTAGGTCTACTACACTACTGTATTTTAATGTTGTCATTATGGTGGTACTTAATGAATACTTAGGTCTACTACACTACTGTATTTTAATGTTGTCATTATGGTGATACTTAATGAATACTTAGGTCTACTACACTACTGTATTTTAATGTTGTCATTATGGTGATACTTAATGAATACTTAGGTCTACTACACTACTGTATTTTAATGTTGTCATTATGGTGATACTTAATGAATACTTAGGTCTACTACACTACTGTATTTCAGTGTTGGTCATTACGGTGGTACTTGATGAATACTTAGGTCTACTACACTACTGTATTTTAATGTTGTCATTATGGTGGTACTTGATGAATACTTAGGTCTACTACACTACTGTATATTAATGTTGTCATTATGGTGGTACTTAATGAATACTTAGGTCTACTACACTACTGTATTTTAATGTTGTCATTATGGTGATACTTAATGAATACTTAGGTCTACTACACTACTGTATTTCAGTGTTGGTCATTACGGTGGTACTTGATGAATACTTAGGTCTACTACACTACTGTATTTTAATGTTGTCATTATGGTGGTACTTGATGAATACTTAGGTCTACTACACTACTGTATATTAATGTTGTCATTATGGTGGTACTTAATGAATGCTTATGTCTTCTACACCAGTGGTCCCCAACCACCGGGCCGCGGTGGTTGGGGACCAAAAAAAAAATATATATATATTTTTTATTTTTTTATTTTTTTTTATTTTAATTAAATCAACATAAAAAACACAATATATACATTATATATCAATATAGATCAATACAGTCTGCAGGGATACAGTACTGTATGAAGTGTCTTACAAGTGTAAAAAGAAGTGAGTCAGTGTAAAAACGTGTGTGTGTGTGTGTGTACAGGCCTTACATGTCTGAAGGGACTCTGAGGGATCAGGTGATCTATCCAGACTCTGTGGAGCAAATGGTCCAGAAAGGACTGACGGACGCTTGTTTGGAGGAGATCCTTCGCACTGTGCACCTTCTCTACATCCTGGACAGGGAGGGAGGTGTGTGTGTGTGTGTGTGTGTGTGTGTGTGTGTGTGTGTGTGTGTGTGTGTGTGTGTGTGTGTGTGTGTGTGTGTGTGTGTGTGTGTGTGTGCGTGTGCGTGTGTGTGTGTTTGTTCTTGTATTTCTATGAAGGAAAAGTAGCTTCCATATGAGGAGGTGTGAACAAGTGATGACATAAATCATGGTCCCAATAACATTGCATCTAATAGAGAATGTCTCATTTGCACCCCTGGTGGTGACATCTATCAAAATGAGGGTGGTCCCAAAAAGGAGGGATTTTTCACATTGACTGTGTGTCGCTTTTAAAAGTGCTCCCCCTCTGGTCAACATATGAAATAACAAGTGTCTGTAAGAAATTGAAATGCGTCCACTTTGGGCAAAATTTATAATTAAAAAAAAAAAAAAAATGTATATAGAGACATACTTTAATAACTTCAAGTAAATAATACATAATATTTGAACTAAAAGCAGTCTTTTTCTCACAATGTGTCGACTTTTTTCTTATAAAATTGGGAACAATTTTTCATATTCTTACTGTTTCTGTAATATTGCAATATTTTCTCGTATAATTATTACTTTTTTTGTCAAATTATTACTTTTTAATGAAAAATGGTGAAATATGTCATATAATATTCTGACTTTTATCACAATATTGCCCATTTTTTTGTTGTTCTTGTAAAACAGTGACATTTTTTGAGTAAAATTATGACTTTTGTCATCATTTTGCCATGTTAAATTCTGATTATTAATATAATATTGCCAAAATGTGGAAGTTTTCTTATAAAACTGTGACTTGTTGAGAAAAAACTACGACTCTTTTCATAAAATTGCCAAAATGTTAAGCTGTTCTTGTAAATTTGCAACTTATTGAGTAAAATTCCAACTTTTATCATAATATTGCACAAATGTTCAGTTTTTCTTGTAAAATTTTGACTTGCGTTGAGTAAAATTACGACTTTTATTATAATACTGCCAAAATGTTAAGTTTTATTGTGAAATTGTAACTCATTTTTCACAACAAGCTTTTTATATTTGCATAGTTTTTATATGTTATTAATTTTGTAAATACACATCTTTATATATCTAGAAAGGGTGGTCCGAAAGAGGTAGGCATTTTTCTCAGGTCTCAAGAAGGTAACAAATACAATAATGTGTATGTGTGTGTGTGTCAGGTTGGGAGTCGGTGAGTGACTGGAAGGACGTCCTGTCGGGCGGCGAGAAGCAGCGCATGGGAATGGCTCGCATGTTCTACCACAAGTGAGCATCGAACGCACGCCGACACGCCACAGAGCGAGGTCACATGACTCCGTCTGAACCGGGTCGTATGTCTGGCCCAGGCCCAGGTACGCCCTTCTGGACGAGTGCACCAGCGCCGTGAGCATCGACGTGGAGGGACGCATCTTCCAGGCCACAAAGGATGCTGGGATATCGCTGCTGTCCATCACGCACAGACCCTCCCTCTGGTCAGAGCACGCACACACACACACACACACACACACACACACACACTCACACACGCATCAGTGCAGGGTCCAAGCCAGCAGGGGGGAGCAGAGCTCCAAGCTGCGAGCTGAGGCCACGCCCATTTATCATATACAGTATTTATTACAAACGTTTTCCACTGAGGGCCACACACTGAAAAATGAAAGCATGCGGTGGCCATTTTGGTATTTTTCATTTTCAAAACCAATATAATATACAAACCCCGTTTCCATATGAGTTGGGAAATTGTGTTAGATGTAAATATAAACGGAATACAATGATTTGCAAATCCTTTTCAACCCATATTCAGTTGAATGCACTACGAAGACAACATATTTGATGTTCAAACTCATAAACTTTTTTTTTTTTTGCAAATAATAATTAACTTAGAATTTCATGGCTGCAACACGTGCCAAAGTAGTTGGGAAAGGGCATTTTCACCACTGTGTTACATGGCCTTTCCTTTTAACAACACTCAGTAAACGTTTGGGAACTGAGGAGACACATTTTTGAAGCTTCTCAGGTGGAATTCTTTCCCATTCTTGCTTGATGTACAGCTTAAGTTGTTCAACAGTCCGGGGGTCTCCGTTGTGGTAATTTAGGCTTCATAATGCGCCACACATTTTCAATGGGAGACAGGTCTGGACTACAGGCAGGCCAGTCTAGTACCCGCACTCTTTTACTATGAAGC
>NC_084737.1:14543391-14568391 GCF_033978785.1 Entelurus aequoreus
AAATAAAGAAACATTCACTTTAAGGAGGGCGTGAAAAGATCCTGTCCCCTGGCAATTAATGTGAGCCAGTTCCTAACAGACCTTTTTATGCAGTGCCTCTCTAATAGTGGGGCAGGCTCCCCCTGTGGTAAATGTGGGGGGGCGTGAGAGGTAATAGCGTATATCTTGACATGTACATATAGATAAATAAACATTCACTTCAGGGGGGGTTGTGAAAAAATCCTGTCCCCCAGAAATTAACGTGAGAAAGTTCCAAACAGACCCTATATTGCAGTGCCTCTCTAATAGTGGGGCGGGCTCCCCCTGTGGTAAATGTGGGGGGGTGTGAGAGGTAATAGCGTATATGTTGACACATACAAACATTCACTTTAGAGGGAATGCGTGACAGAAAATAATCGAGAACCAATGAGTTAGCTCAACAATAGCACAGATGTATTTTTGTCATGCTTTTCAAAATAAAACTTGTTGACAAGTCTTTGTGGTGCTGATTGACAGCCAAGGTTGGTGGGCGGAGCTTGTCGTCGTCCCCCCCCAGACTCACCTGAGACACGACAAACAAAAACAATGTGTTAAATATTTATATATTTACATGAATACTACCTACACTAGTATTACATACACAAGTACACTTTGCATATGTACTACATATGCCAATACTAGTAATAGTACTACATACATTAGTACTACTGAATACTGCAAAAACTACAATACACTAATACTACAAGCTGTACATACATCATACTACAGTAGTACCGGTAGTACTTATACTACGTGAATTTTTTAAGTAAAATCATGCGTTTACCTGCGGTGTAGTATGAGTGAAATGCATACAAAGACAAACAGCAGTGTTTCCCACACATTCATTTATTTGTGGTGGCCCGCCACGAAAGAATTACATCCGCCACAAATTTAAAAAAAAGTTATTTATTTTTTTGTTGTTGTTGTTGTCCTGTCCAGCTTCTCAGGCAAATCATATAGTTGATGTAGATGCCCATATAGGCTGTTCAGATTTACTTTACAAAAGACAAGTGTAGGATACTTCTCTTGTTGCCTTATTTGTATTTGACCACTACTGTTTTCTGTTTATTTGTTACTGACTGTGGCAGGACACCTCTGCCTCTGTTTCACTTTATGTTGCTGGTAAATAATATGGTTGTAGTAGTAGGCTAAAGTTAAATTATTTAGTATGCACTAATTAAAGGGGCAGAGCTTTAAGAGACATTTTAGCTTTTATATTTTTATAAGATGAATTTTTTGTAAGAACCACAATTAATAAATATATTTCAGTGAATAACTTATTGTTCAAATCTGTATATAAATATGTACATAAAGTGTTGTAATTATATTGTAAAATGGATGGATGGACGTTTAAAACAAAACTGTTATTAGTAATTAGTAAGTATACATTTTTTGAGCCTTTTTAGAGAAAATCATATCTTTGTAGTAAATTATGCAAATTGCTTGATGTCATGGTGACCACGCCCATAGCCACGCCTATAGCCACGCCCCCACCGCCACAGGTATCTTGGCAGTTTATGGGAAACACTGAACAGGATATATGGTATTGTACTTGTAGTAAATACTATATACTATATAAAGTCGTGGTCAAAAGTTGACATACACTAGTAAAGAACATAATGTCATGGCTGTCTTGAGTTTCCAATCATTTCTACAACTCTTATTTTTTTGTGATAGAGTGATTGGAGCACTTACTTGGTCACAAAAAAACATTCATGAAGTTTGGTTCTTTTATGAATTTATTATGGGTCTACTGAAAATGTGAGCAAATCTGCTGGGTCAAAAGTATACATACAGCAATGTTAATATTTGCTTACATGTCCCTAGGCAAGTTTCACTGCAATAAGGCGCTTTTGGTAGCCATCCACAAGCTTCTGCTTGAACTTTTGACCACTCCTCTTGACAAAATTGGTGCAGTTCAGCTAAATGTGTTGGTTTTCTGACGTGGACTTGTTTCTTCAGTATTGTCCAGACTTTGGGAAGGCCATTCTAAAACCTTAATTCTAGCCTGATTTAGCCATTCCTTTACCACTTTTGAGGTGTGTTTGGGGTCATTGTCCTGTTGGAACACCCAACTGCGCCCAAGACCCAACCTCCGGGTTGAGGATTTTAGCTTGTCCTGAAGAATTTGGAGGTAATCCTCCTTTTTCATTGTCCCATTTACTCTCTGTAAAGCACCAGTGCCATTGGCAGCAAAACAAGCCCAGAGCATAATACTTAGGGCTGCGAATCTTTGGGTGTCCCATGATTCGATTCAATATAAATTCTTGGGGTCACAATTCGATTCAAAATCGATTTTTTTTTTCGATTCAACGCGATTCTCAATCCAAAAACGATATTTTCCCGATTCAAAAGTATTCTCTATTCATTCAATACATAGGATTTCAGCAGGATCTACCCCAGTCTGCTGACATGAAAGCAGAGTAGTAGATTTTTGTAAAAAGCTTTTATAAGTGTAAAGGACAATGTTTTATCAACTGATTGCAATAATGTACATTTGTTTTAACTATTAAATGAACCAAACATATGACTTATTTTATCTTTGTGAAAATATTGGACACAGTGTGTTGTCAAGCTTATGAGATGTGATGCAAGTGTAAGCCACTGTGACACTATTGTCCCTTTTTTATTTTTTATAAATGTCTAATGATAATGTCAATGAGGGATTTTTAATCACTGCTATGATGAAATTGTAACTAATATTGATACTGTTGTTGATGATATTCATTTTTGTTTCACTACTTTTGGTTTGTTCTGTGTCGTGTTTGTGTCTCCTCTCAATTGCTCTGTTTATTGCAGTTCTGAGTGTTGCTGGATCGGGTTTGGTTTTGGAATTGGATTGCATTGTTATGGTATTGTTTTGTTGGATTGATTAATTTAAAAAAATCGTTTTAAAAAATGAGAATCGATTCTGAATCGCACAACGTGAGAATCGCGATTCGAATTCGAATCGATTTTTTCCCACACCCCTACAAATCAGTGTAGCAAACTGAGCAATAATTAACGTTTAATTCGTGCACTTTCTCTTGCTACTTCAAGGCTTGAATGTTTGATTCATTCTTTATTGTTATTTTATTTTCAAATGTATTAGCCCGTGGAAAAAGTTTGTTTTGATATTTACCTCAGAAGGCTGCAAATAGAAAAGAGGCATTCAATTTTTATTTAAATTTTATTTGATATGCCATTGATATTTTTGAATTATTATTATTTGAAACTGGATTTTGCATGTCACTATAAAGCAGGGGTGTCCAAACGTTTCCCATTGAGGGCCGCACACGGAAAAATTAAAGCATGCGGGGGCCATTTTGATATTTTTCATTTTCAAATCATAACAAAATATAAAAATATAAAGGGTCTCAGTCATTAAAATGTTAAAAATAAGTCACATTATTATTTTATTTTTTTATTTAACGCTTACAGTAAATCTCTATCAACTTCAGGTTGATATAACGTTAAAAAAACGGTTTTATGCTTTTTCTGTCAAAGACAACTTTGTTTTTTATAGTAAAACTGAAATATGCAGTATTTTCCCCACCGTCCAAAACATTCAGAAAGCATTGTTTGATGTGAAGTCATTGGAGCCCTAAAAAGATCAATAATGCAGGACACCATTGATTTTCATTTATTATTATTTTTGAGTAATCACAGTGAAAAGATCAATAAAATCCCATTAAATATATTTGGGATCCAAAAGGTCCCCCACTCATAAAGTGATACATTTTTATCATATATATTTTTTTACTTTCAACACTTAAATTACGAGATCAACTTCAGATATATCTGTCCATTTTACGTTTGAACTATTATTGTGTTTGTTTTATGCTCTTATGTCAAATAAAACATTGTTTTTATATAATTGAAAAATTTCCTTTTCAATTCAATGGGAACTTCCTGGAAATTTGGGAAAACCGGGAATTTTTCGAGTTCAAAAATCAACTTCGATTTTTTTGTCCTAATTAAGAGGAATGTTTTGAGGGTGGAATGGTTGAAGGGGTTAAAAAATGTGGAAGGAGTAGTCAAAAAAGGGAATTTCGGAAAAAGCGGGAATTTTTGGGAAAATGGTAAAAAAAACTTGAATGGTCTGAATGAGTTGAAATGGTCTGTGTTGAAACTTGTCAAATCGGTGGAGAAATGTTGAAGTAGTAACATGTTGAATTGAGAAATGGTATTACAAAATTCCTGGAATTTTTGGGAAAACCGGGAATTTTTCCAGTTCAAAAAACCACTTCGTTTTTTGTCCTGATTAAAAGGAATGTTTTGATGATGGAACGATTGAAAGGCGTTAAAAAATGGGGAAGGAGTAGTCGCCAGAAAAAAGGGTGGAAAATCCTGGAATTTTTTTTGAACTTGAAAAAAAGAGAAATTTGAATTTCCAAAATGGTGGAATATGTTGAAGGTGGAATGGTTTGAATCGGTTGAAAAATGTGGGACTTGTGCAACTTGGAAAAATGTCCCATTCATTTCAATGGGAACTTCCTGGAAATCTGGGAAAACCGGGAATTTTTCGAGTTCAAAAAACAACTTTGTTTGTTTTGTCCTAACTAAGAGGAATGTTTTGGTGGTGGAACGGTTGAAAGGCGTTAAAAAATGTGGAAGGCGTAGTCCAAAACGGGAATTTTGGAAAAAGCGGGAATTTTTTGGAAAATGGTAAATAACATGAATGGTCTGAATGAGTTGAAATGGTCGGTGTTGAAATTGGTCAAATCGGTGGAGAAATATATGCAATGTTTTCCACATAAAACATTTTAAAGTGAAATATTTGAAGTAATTGGAGCCTTGAATAGATCAATAATTTATTTTTACATTGAAATTTTAAAAAAACTTTTTTTTGGGGGGGGCAATGACAAAAAAAGCAAAATAAAGAAAGACAAAAGAAAAACAAACAGCCTGCATGGCAGCTTTGTGTCAACATTGCAACTGTTCCTCGTTAGATTTCACCTCATTCCCCTTTTTTTAATGTTAATTTTTTAGATTTTTGCAATAGCATTTCCAGAATATGTGGCGGGCCGCTAATCAATTAGCTGCGGGCCGCAAATGGCCCCCGGGCCGCATTTTGGACACCCCTGCTATAAAGTTATATAAGCCTTGCTTGTTCAATATTCAATGCAAAACTTGTTTGGGTCCCTATTAAAAGGTGAATTTGTTCAACCTCAGTTTTACGTTTTGGCCCACTTTGTGTTTGAGTTCGACACCCGTGCTGTATATGGTTGCGGTACAGTAGTTGGTACCACAGGAGCGTCAGATTAGCGTGCCAACGCAGAACGGGCGGGCGGGGCGGTGTCTCAGCGGACCTGTTGTGCGGCTCTTTTCGCTGGTCGTGACGGTTTGACTCGCAGGGGCGTCTGGAAGTTTCTCTCACGCACCGCCACCGCAGGTGAGTTGAGTTGTCTGTTCTTCGTGTTTTTTGTCGCCCAACTTTCGTCCGACAACAACAACAGCAGCCGCCGCAGGAAGGTAGCCAGGAAGGTGCGCTCGCCCATGTGTGTGTGTGTGTGCTGCGAGTCAGGCGTGTCAAAGGCGCCAGACTCCGTGTAGAAACGTCGTGTTTTAGGGTTCGCTCTTTGTTATCACGTTCCGCCGGTCCACGCCGTGGACACGAGTGGGTCCCCGCGAACAACGCCCCGAGTACGGCTCCTTCGGCTCCACAAGCGAGTTCATTGGCGCCAATGGCGAGCGTCCTCCGTGCGTTTTGTCTCGCTCGGGTTCGAGCAGGCGCCCAGGCGGGCTGTGAGCGCCCGCTTCTAAAAGTGGGCATTTTAGCTCCGGAGTCCGGTGCGCTTCGGACCCCGTTTCCGATTGGTTCCGAGTCGAAGCGGAGTTATTTCGGAGGGGTTCCCCGAGCCTGTCCCCGGACAGCCGCGCTCGGAATAGCTGACATTCCAGCGCCGTGCGCGCGCACCGGAAGTCGGCAAGTGATGATTGACAGGTGATGTCACTCTATTGGTGGGGGTCACGTCAGACGTGGATGTACTTATGAAACAATAAGTACATTATATGGAACTGGAAGAGTGAATGCTCCACTGCTGACGTTGAAGGGAAATGCTGACAAAACCTAGTATGAATGTAAGAATAGTTTGAATGTTGGAATGGTTTGAATTTCCAGGAAAAACCGGAATTTGGTTTTGGAACTCGGGAAAGTTTTAGTTTGAATGTCCAGGATGAGTGGAATGTGTTGATGTTGGAATGGTTTCAATAGGTTGAAAAATGTGGGAATTGTGCAACTTGGAAAAATGTCTCATTCATTTCAATGGGAACTTCCTGGAAATTTGGGAAAACCGGGAATTTTCCCAGTTAAAAAAAACAACTTGTGGAAGGAGTAGTCACCAGAAAAAAGGGTGGAAATAGGGCTTTGGAAAACCAGGAATTCTGGAAAATCCTGGAATTTTTTTTTTAATTTGAAAAAAAAAAAGAAGTGAATTTCCACAGTGGTGGAATATGTTGAAGGTGGAATGGTTTGAATCGGTCGAAAAATGTGGGAATTGTGCAACTTGGAAAAATGTCCCATTAATTTCAATGGGAACTTTCTGGAAATTTGGGAAAACCGGGAATTTTCAGAGTTAAAAAAAAACAACTTCGTTTTTTTGTCCTAATTAAGAGGAATATTTTGACGGTGGAACGGTTGAAAGGCGTTAGAAAATGTAGGAGTAGTCAAAAATGGGAATTTCGGAAAAAGCAGGAATTTTTTGGAAAATGGTAAAAAAAAGTAAAAATGGAATGGTCTGAATGAGTTGAGATGGTTGGTGTTGAAATTTGTCAAATTGGTGGAGAAATGTTGAAGTAGTAACATGTTGAATTGAGAAATGGTATTACGGAATTCCTGGAATTTTTGGGAAAACCTGGAATTTTTCCAGTTCAAAAAACAACTTAGTTTTTTGTCCTTATTAAGAGGAATGTTTTGACGGTGGAACGGTTGAAATGCGTTTAAAAAAAGTGGAAGGAATAGTCACCAGAAACAAAGGGTGGGAATAGGGCTTTGGAAAACCAGGAATTCTGGAAAATCCTGGAATTTTTTTGAAATTAGAATAAGAGAAGTTTGAATTTCCACAATGGTGGAATATGTTGAAGGTGGAATGGTTTGAATCGGTCGAAAAATGTGGGAATTGTGCAACTTGGAAAAATGTCCCATTAATTTCAATGGGAACTTTCTGGAAATTTGGGAAAACCGGGAATTTTCCGAGTTAAAAAAAACAACTTTGTTTTTTTGTCCTAATTAAGAGGAATATTTTGACGGTGGAACGGTTGAAAGGCGTTAAAAAATGTAGGAGTAGTCAAAAATGGGAATTTCGGAAAAAGCAGGAATTTTTTGGAAAATGGTAAAAAAAAATAAAATGGAATGGTCTGAATGAGTTGAGATGGTTGGTGTTGAAATTTGTCAAATTGGTGGAGAAATATTGAAGTAGTAACATGTTGAATTGAGAAATGGTATTACGGAATTCCTGGAATTTTTGGGAAAACCTGGAATTTTTCCAGTTCAAAAAACAACTTAGTTTTTTGTCCTTATTAAGAGGAATGTTTTGACGGTGGAACGGTTGAAATGCGTTTAAAAAAAGTGGAAGGAGTAGTCACCAGAAAAAAAGGGTGGAAGTAGGGCTTTGGAAAACCAGGAATTCTGGAAAATCCTGGAATTTTTTGGAAATTAGAAAAAGAGAAGTTTGAATTTCCACAACGGTGGAATATGTTGAAGGTGGAATGGTTTGAATCGGTCGAAAAATGTGGGAATTGTGCAACTTGGAAAAATGTCCCATTCATTTCAATGAGAACTTTCTGGAAATTTGGGAAAACCAGGAATTTTTCGAGTTAAAAAAAACAATGTTGTTTTTTTTTCCTAATTAAGAGGAATATTTTGACGGTGGAACGGTTGAAAGGCGTTAAAAAATGTAGGAGTTGTCAAAAATGGGAATTTCGTAAAAAGCAGGAATTTTTGGGAAAATGGTAAATAACTTGAATGGTCTGAATGAGTTGAAATGGTTGGTGTTGAAATTTGTCAAATCGGTGGAGAAATGTTGAAGTAGTAACATGTTGAATTGAGAAATGGTATTACGGAATTCCTGGAGTTTTTGGGAAAACCGGGAATTTTTCCAGTTCAAAAAACAACTTAGTTTTTTTGTCTTGATTAAGAGGAATGTTTTGACGGTGGAACGGTTGAAATGCGTAAAAAAAAAAAGTGGAAGGAGTAGTCACCAGAAAAAAGGGTGGAAATAGGGCTTTGGAAAACCAGGAATTCTGGAAAATCCTGGAATTGTTTTTAAATTGGAAAAAGAGAAGTTTGAATTTCCACAATGGTGGAATATGTTGAAGGTGGAATGGTTTGAATCGGTTGAAAAATGTGGGAATTGTGTAACTTGGAAAAATGTCCCATTCATTTCAATGGGAACTTCCTGGAAATTTGGGAAAACCGTGAATTTTTCCAGTTCAAAAAAACAACTTGTGGAAGGAGTAGTCACCAGAAAAAAGGGTGGAAATAGGACTTTGGAAAACCAGGAATTCTGGAAAATCGTGGAATTTGTTTTGAACTTGAAAAAAAGAGAAATTTGAATTTCCACAATGGTGGAAGGTGGAATGGTTTGAATCGGTTGAAAAATGTGGGATTTGTGCAACTTGGAAAAATGTCCCATTCATTTCAATGGGAACTTCCTGGAATTTTTGGGAAAACCGGGAATTTTCCAGTTTCCACAATGGTGGAATATGTTGAAGGGTTGAATGGTTTGAATCAGATGAAAAATGTGGATGTTGTTGAACTTTGAAGAATGTCCCATTTCAGGGGGAAAAAATGGGAATTTCGGAAAAAGCGGGAAATTTCTAGAAAATAGTAAAAAACTTGAATGGTCTGAATGATTTGAAATGGTTGGTGTTGAAATTTTTCAAATCAGTGGAGAAATTTTGAAGTAGTAACATGTTGAATTGAGAAATGGTATCACGGAATTCCTGGAATTTTTGGGAAAACCTGGAATTTTTCCAGTTCAAAAAACAACTTAGTTTTTTGTCCTGATTAAGAGGAATGTTTTGACGGTGGAACGGTTGAAATGCGTTAAAAAATGTGGAAGGAGTAGTCACCGGAAAAAAGGGTGGAAATAGGGCTTTGGAAAACCAGGAATTCTGGAAAATCCTGGAATTTTTTAAAACTTGGAAACAGAGAAGTTTGATATTCCAGGATGGGTGGAATATGTTGAATGTGGAATGGTTTGAATCGGTTGGAAAATTTGGAAATGGGGAAAGTTTGAAAAATGGCCCATTCATTTTGAATTAGAAAAATGTCCTGGAAAACCTGGAGTGTGTGTGTGTGCGTGTGTGTGTGCGTGTGTGTGTGTGTGTGTGTGTGTGTGTACCTTCTTTTTGAGGGGTGACCTCCATTCTCACCTGGTGACCTCACCCCCACCCCCCATATATGATGACCTCACACAGTGAGTTTATTCAGGTTAACAACATGCATTTGACTAATCTGCAGGTTTTAGTGCGCCTTCAGATTACTGCGCTTCCTTAACACACACACACACACACACACACACACACACACACACACACACACACACACACACACACACACACACACAAGTACCCAGGGGCATCTTGAAGATGACCCCGACTCAGTTTATGTTGATTATCCTCATGTTGTCTTCACTCAACAGACGGACACATGACAGGAAGTTCACCCTAACCCGTGTGTGTGTGTGTGGGTGTGTGTGTGTGTGTGTGATTATATTATGATACAATCTGCTAACCATCTGTTTAACTCAACTTTACTCACTCACTCATCTGTGTGTGTGTGTGTTCTTGTATTTTTACCTTTCTTGAGACATCAACCAGGTAAAGTAGCTTCCATATAAGGAGGTGTGAACAAGTGATGACATAAATCATGGTCCCAATACAGAAAATCATTGCATCTAATAGAGAGCCAAATACTAGAGTCCGTGAACATTGCTCCAAAGTCAGGATTTTTTTTGTTGATTTAATGTGCATGCAAAAGTAATCATTGACAGGTGCAAAGGCAGCAATATATGATAAAAGAAGACGGCAGCTAAAGAAGGACTTCCCTATTCATCCCCGAAAAAAACCCGCCAGGTGAACAGCCGATTTTACGACTTCCGGTGCTGACGTAAGACAACCGCATGTGACCATAGGATGAACAAATACACTACGGTACTACGACTAGGGTGGCTATTAACAGTTAGCTTCTACAGCTGGGTTGCCCAAAGTGCGGGACTCCTTTGTCATCGGCCTTACAAAAAACAAAAAATAGAGATCTCATTAGCACCCCTGGTGGTGACATCTATCAAAACGAGGGTGGTCCCAAAAAGGAGGGATTTTTCACATTGACTGTGTGTCGCTTTTAAAAGTGCTCCCCCTCTGGTCAACATATGAAATAACAAGTGTGTGTAAGAAATTGAAATGCTCCCCCTATGGCCAAAATGAATTAAAAAAAATAGAAATACATATGTATATAGAGACATACTGTAATAACTTGAAGTAATTAATAAAGATTAAAAACCAATTAAAAACAAAAAATTCAAAAAAAATTAATGAACTAAAAGCAGTCTTCTTCTCACAATGTGTCGACTTCTTTCTTATAAAATTGGAAACAATTTCTCATATTCTTTCTGTTTCTGTAATATTGCAATATATTTAATGTAAAATTATTAATTCTTAATGCAAAATGGTGACATTTGTCATATAAAACTCTGACCTTTATTACAAAATTGCCAATGTTTTTGTTGTTCTTGTAAAACTGTGACATTTTTTGAGTAAACTTATGACTTTTGTAAGTAAAGTAAAATTCCGATTATTATTATAATATTGCCAACTTTTTAAAAGTTTTCTTATAAAATTGTGACTTTTGTCGAGTAAAATGACGCCTTTTTTCATAAAATTGCCAAACATTTTAAGCTTTTGCTTGTAAAATTGCAAATGTTATTGAGTAAAATTCCAACTTTTATCATAATATTGCACGAATGTTCAGTTTTTCTTGTAAAATTTTGACTTGCTTTGAGTAAAATGACGACTTTTATTATAATACCGCCAAAATTCTAAGTTTTTCTTGTGAAATTGTGACCTTTTTCCTGTGAAATTCCAACTCATTTTTTACAACAAGCTTTTTTATATCTGCATAGTATGTATATATTATTAATGTTGTAAATACACATCTTTATATATCTAGAAAGGGTGGTCCTAAAGAGGTAGGCTTTTTTCTCAGGTCTCAAGAAGGTAACAAATACAAGAGTGTGTCTGTGTGTGTGTGTGTGTGTGTGTGTGTGTGTGTGTGTGTGTGTGTGTGTGTGTGTGTGTGTGTACGCTCCGGGGGACATCTTGTCACATGTATTATGTATGTGCACATACATAAGCAGGTGTTGTTTCTGGACAAACATTAATTACTGGTCCTCCGTCTTTGTGATGGTCATTCATCTCACACATATTCTTGTATTTGTTACCTTCTTGAGACCTGAGAAAAAAGCCCACCTCATTAGGACCACCCTTTTTAGATATATAAAGATGTGTATTTACAACATTAATAATATATAAAAACTATGCAACTATAAAAAAAAGCTTGTTGTGAAAAATGAGTTGGAATTTCACAAGAAAAACTTAGAATTTTGTCGGTATTATAATAAAAGTCGTCATTTTACTCAACGCAAGTGAAAATGTTACAAGAAAAACTGAACATTTGTGCAATATTATGATAAAAGTTGGAATTTTACTTAGTAACAATCGCAATTTTACAATAAAAGCTTAACATTTTGGCAATTTTACGAAAAGAGTCGTAATTTTACTCGACAAGTCACAATTTTATAAGAAAACTTGAAAATTTTGGCAATATTATGATAATAATCGGAAATTTTACTTGGCAAAACTATGACAAAATTCATAATTTTACTCAAAAAATGTTTAACTAGAACAACAAAACAACGGGCAACATTGTGATGTCAGAATTTTGTATGACAAATGTCACCATTTTGCAGTAAAAAGTAAAAATTTAACATAAAAAAGTAATAATTTTACGAGAAAATATTGCAATATTACAGAAACAGAAAGAATATGAGAAATTGTTCCAAATTTTAATAAGAAAAATAGTCGACACATTGTGAGAAAAAGACTGCTTTTAGTTCATTTTTATTTGTATTTTTGATTTTTTGTTTGTAATTGGTTTTTAATCTTCATTATTTACTTCAAGTTATTAAAGTATGTCTCTATATACATATTTATTTTATTTTCTTTATTAATTTTGGCCAAAAGGGGCACATTTCAATTTCCTACACACTTGTTATTTCATATGTTGACCAGAGGGAGAGCACTTAAATGTTTTACACACACTTGTTATTTCATATGTTGACCAGAGGGAGAGCACTTAAATGTTTTACACACACTTGTTATTTCATATGTTGACCAGAGGGGGAGCACTTCAAACTTTTACACACACTTGTTATTACATATTTTGACCAGAGGGGGAGCACAATATACAAAAGCTTGTTGTGAAAAATGAGTTGGAATTTCATGAGAAAAAGGTCACAATTTCACAAGAAAAACCTAGAATTTTGTCGGTATTATAATAAAAGTCATCATTTTACTCAACGCTAGTCAAAATTTTACAAGAAAAACTGAACATTTGTGCAATATTATGATAAAAGTTGGGATTTGACTCAATAACAATCGCAATTTTACAAGAAAAGCTTAACATTTTGGCAATTTTATGAAAAGAGTCGTCATTTTACTCGTAACAAGTCACAATTTTATAAGAAAACTTTAACATTTTGGCAATGTTATAATAATATTCAGAATTTTACTTGGCAAAACTATGAAAAAAGTCATAATTTTACTCAAAAAATGTCACTGTTTTACAAGAACAACAACAAAATGGGCAATATTGTGATAAAAGTCTGAATTTTATATGACAAATGTCCCCATTTTGCTGTAAAAAGTAATAATTTTACGAGAAAATATTGCAATATTACAGAAACCGAAAGAATATGAGAAATAGTTCCCAATTTTATAAGAAAAAAGTCGACACATTGTGAGAAAAAGACTGCTTTTTTGTTCATTATGTATTTTTTTGTTTGTAATTGTTCTTCATTATTTACGTCAAGTTATTACAGTATGTCTCTTTATACATATTTATTTTCTTTTCTTTATTAATTTCGGCCAAAGGGGGCGCATTTCAATTTCTTACACACACTTGTCATTTCATATGTTGACCAGAGGTGGATCACTTCACATTTTTACACACACTTGTTATTACATATTTTGACCAGAGGGGGAGCACAATATACAAAAGCTTGTTGTGAAAAATGAGTTGGATTTTCACAAGAAAAAGTTAAAGTACCAATGATTGTCACACACACACTAGGTGTGGCGAAATTATTCTCTGCATTTGACCCATCACCCTTGATCACCCCCTGGGAGGTGAGGGGAGCAGTGGGCAGCAGTGGTGACCGTGCCCGGGAAATATTTTTGGTGAGGTCACAATTTCACAAGAAAAACTTAGAAATTTGGCGGTATTATAATAAAAGTCATCATTTTACTCAACGCTGGTCAAAATTTTACAAGAAAAACAACATTTGTGCAATGTTATGATAAAAATTGGGATTTTACTCAATAACAGTCACAATTTTACAAGAAAAGCTTAACATTTTGGCAATTTTACGAAGAGTCGTAATTTTACTCGACAAAAGTCACAATTTTATAATTTTGGCGACGTCATAATAATATTCAAAATTTTACTTGGCAAAACTATGAAAAAAGTCATAATTTTACACAAAAAATGTCACCGTTTTACAAGAACAACAACAAAATGGGCAATATTGTGATAAAAGTCTGAATTTTATTTGACAAATGTCACCATTTTGCTGTAAAAAGTAATAATTTTACGAGAAAATATTGCAATATTACAGAAACCGAAAGAATATGAGAAATTGTTCCCAATTTTATAAGAAAGAAGTCGACACATTGTGAGAAAAAGACTGCTTTTAGTTCATTATGTATTTTTTTTTGAATTTTTTGTTTGTAATTGTTTTTTAATCTTCATTATTTACGTCAAGTTATTACAGTATGTCTCTATATACATATTTATTTTCTTTTCTTTATTAATTTCGGCCAAAGGGGGCGCATTTCAATTTCTTACACACACCTGTCATTTCATATGTTGACCAGAGGGGGATCACTTCACATTTTTACACACACTTGTTATTACATATTTTGACCAGAGGGGGAGCACAATATATAAAAGCTTGTTGTGAAAAATGAGTTGGATTTTCACAAGAAAAAGTTAAAGTACCAATGATTGTCACACACACACTAGGTGTGGCGAAATTATTCTCTGCATTTGACCCATCACCCATGATCACCCCCTGGGAGGTGAGGGGAGCAGTGGGCAGCAGTGGTGACCGCGCCCGGGAAATATTTTTGGTGAGGTCACAATTTCACAAGAAAAACTTAGAATTTTGGCGGTATTATAATAAAAGTCATCATTTTACTCAACGCTAGTCAAAATTTTACAAGAAAAACTGAACATTTGTGCAATATTATGATAAAAGTTGGGATTTTACTCAACAACAGTCGCAATTTTACAAGAAAAGCTTAACATTTTGGCAATTTTATAAAAAGAGTCGTAATTTTACTCGACAAGAGTCACAATTTTATAATTTTGGCGACGTCATAATAATATTCAAAATTTTACTTGGCAAAACTATGAAAAAACTCATAATTTTACACAAAAAATGTCACTGTTTTACAAGAACAACAACAAAATGGGCAATATTGTGATAAAAGTCTGAGTTTTATATGACAAATGTCACCATTTTGCTGTAAAAAGTAATAATTTTACGAGAAAATATTGCAATATTACAGAAACCGAAAGAATACGAGAAATTGTTCCCAATTTTATAAGAAAGAAGTCGACACATTGTGAGAAAAAGACTGCTTTTAGTTCATTATGTATTTTTTTGAATTTTTTGTTTGTAATTGTTTTTTAATCCTCATTATTTACTTCAAGTTATTACAGTGTGTCTCTATATACATATTTAAAAAATTTTATTTATTAATTTCGGCCAAAGGGGGCACATTTCAATTTCTTACACACACTTTTTATTTCATATGTTGACCAGAGGGGGAGCACTTCAAATTTTTACACACACTTGTTATTACATATTTTGACCAGAGGGGGAGCACAATATACAAAAGCTTGTTGTGAAAAATGAGTTGGATTTTCATATACATATTTTTATATTTATTTATTTGATTGATTTTGGCCAAAGGGGGCGCATTTCAATTTCTTACACACACTTGATATTTGGTTGCAATACAATAACACACACACACACACACGTGTACACAAACCATTTGTAAAGTGTGTGTGGGTGTAAAAAGGGGTTGTTGTGGGTCCTGCATGGTCACAAATGATAAAGAGTCAGAGTGAGGCCTCCCGTTGAAAAATCCTGGAAGGCGGTAGATGAAGTCTCAGGACGCAGACGGTCCACCTAGAGCTCATGTCCAATGTGCACGGCGTGACACAATGGAGCATTGATATGTGACATTTACACGGCGGACAGGAAGTCCCGCCCACACTCGCCCACGCGCACACACTGGTACGGGTCTTTTGAAGTGTTTAGGCTACACAGAGGGATGGTGGCGGCGCACGTGAGCGTGACGGATTTTGACCTACCTGCATCGGCGCCACTTCAAAGCGTCCCTCAGCGCACGTGTGCGTGTGCACGTGCGTCATCTGTTGGCGCAGATGAAAGAGTTGCCGGTGCGATTCCTCGGGGACGCTCGGGCGCCCACTGCTCATCTGTGCCGGCCCCCTCCGGGAGTGTGACTGTGTGTGTGTGTGTGTGTGTGTGTGTGTGTGTGTGTGTGTGTGTGTGTGTGTGTGTGTGTGTGTGTGTGTGTGTGTGTGTGTGTGTGTGTGTGTGTGTGTGTGTGAGAGTGTGAGTGTGAGTGTGAGTGTGAGTGTGAGTGTGAGTGTGAGTGTGAGTGTGAGTGTGAGTGTGAGTGTGTGTGTGTGTGTGTGTGTGTGTGTGTGTGTGTGTGAGAGAGTGTGAGTGTGAGTGTGAGTGTGAGTGTGAGTGTGAGTGTGAGTGTGAGTGTGAGTGTGAGTGTGAGTGTGAGTGTGAGTGTGTGTGTGTGTGTGAGTGTGAGTGTGAGTGTGAGTGTGAGTGTGAGTGTGACTGTGTGTGTGTGTGTGTGTGTGTGTGTGTGTGTGTGTGTGTGTGTGTGTGTGTGTGGTTCATGGTGAGTTCTTTGTACTTGCTGAAACTCCAGCAAAACACTTTGATGTTCACGATGATGTCATCATTCCGCCAATGATGGACGATTTCAGTGGATATTGTACCGTTATTGTCGATACGTATTGATCATGACATTGTGCATGAATAGATGTAGCTTAGCACACTAGAGTGAGTCAACAGCGCCTCTGCTGGTGGCAGACAAGTAGTGCGCTTTATTTTGACTCAACTGCTTCCCTGGGCCTCAGTCAGACCTTATATCAGCACATTTTCCCAGTATGTTCCTGACGTAGTGAGTCATGCAGATAACATAATTATCATGGGGGATTTTATTATTCACATGAATAGAGACCCCCGAGTGCAGCTGGGATAGGCCCCAACCCCACCACCCCGCGACCCTGAAAGGGACAAGCAGTGGAAAATGGATGGATGCTTCCTTGGGCCTCAGTCAGACCTTATATCAGCACATTTTCCCAGTATGTTCCTGACGTAGTGAGTCATGCAGATAACATAATTATCATGGGGGATTTTATTATTCACATGAATAGAGACCCCCGAGTGCAGCTGGGATAGGCCCCAACCCCTCCACCCCGCGACCCTGAAAGGGACAAGCAGTGGAAAATGGATGGATGCTTCCTTGGGCCTCAGTCAGACCTTATATGAGCACATTTTCCGAATTTGTTCCTGACGTAGTGACTCATGCAGATAACATAATTATCATGGGGGATTTTATTATTCACATGAATAGAGACCCCCGAGTGCAGCTGGGATAGGCCCCAGCCCCGCCACCCCGCGACCTCGAAAGGTACAAGAAGTGGAAAATGGATGGATGCTTCCTTGGGCCTCAGTCAGACTTTATATCAGCACATTTTCCCAGTTCGTTCTTGACGTAGTGAGTCATGCAGATAACATAATTATCATGGGCGATTTTATTATTCACATGAATAGAGACCCCCGAGTGCAGCTGGGATAGGCCCCAACCCCTCCACCCCGTGACCCCGAAAGGGACAAGCAGTAGAAAATGGATAGATGCTTCTTTGGGCCTCAGTCAGACTTTATATCAGCACATTTTCCCAGTTTGTTCCTGACGTAGTGACTCATGCAGATAACATAATTATTATGGGGGATTTTATTATTCACATGAATAGAGACCCCCGAGTGCAGCTGGGATAGGCCCCAGCCCCCCCCACCCCGCGACCCCGAAAGGTACAAGCTGTAGAAAATGGATGGATGCTTCCTTGGGCCTCAGTCAGACCTTATATCAGCACATTTTCCGAGTTTGTTCCTGATGTAGTGACTCATGCAGATAACATAATTATCATGAGTGATTTTATTATTCACATGAATAGAGACCCCCGAGTGCAGCTGGGATAGGCCCCAACCCCTCCACCCCGTGACCCCGAAAGGGACAAGCAGTAGAAAATGGATGGATGGATGCTTCCTTGGGCCTCAGTCAGACTTTATATCAGCACGTTTTCCCAGTTTGTTCCTGACGTAGTGACTCATGCAGATAACATAATTATCATGGGGGGATTTTATTATTCACATGAATAGAGACCCCCGACCCCCCCACCCCGCGACCCTGAAAGGGACAAGCAGTAGAAAATGGATGGCTGGATGGATGCTTCCTTGGGCCTCAGTCAGACCTTATATAAATCAGCACATTCAACTTATATTCAATTGAATAGACTGCATAGACAAAATATTTAATGTTCACACTGAGAAACTTCTTTTTTTTTTTTGCAAATAATCATGAACTTAGAATTTAATGGCAGCAACACATTGCAAAAAAGTTGTCACAGGGGCATTTTTACCACTGTGTTGCATGGCCTTTCTACAGGCAGGCCAGTCTAGTACCCGCACTCTTTTACTATGAAGCCATGCTGTTGTAGCATGTGTCTTGGCATTGTCTTGCTGAAATAAGCAGGGGCGTCCATGATAACGTTGCTTGGATGGCAACATATGTTGCTCCAAAACCTGTATGTACCTTTCAGCATTAATGGCGCCTTCACAGATGTGTAAGTTACCCATGTCTTTAGCACTAATACACCCCCATACCATCACAGATGCTGACTTTTCAACTTTGCGCTTAGAACAGTCTGGATGGTTCTTTTCCTCTTTGGTCCGGAGGACACAGCGTCCACAGTTTCTAAAAACAATTTGAAATCTGGACTCGTCAGACCACAGAACACTTTTACACTTTGCATCAGTCCATCTTAGGTGAGCTCAGGCCCAGCGAAGCATTTCTGGGTGTTGTTGATTAATGGCTTTGGCTTTGCATAGTAGAGTTTAAATTGCACTTACAGATGTAGCGACCAACTGTAGTTACTGACAGTGGGTTTCTGAAGTGTTCCTCAGCACATGTGGTGATATCCTTTACACACTGATGTCGCTTTTTGATGCAGTACAGCCTGAGGGATCCAAGGTCACGGGCATTCAATGTCACGTGCAGTGATTTCCCCAGATTCTCTGAACCTTTTGATGATATTACGGACTGTAGATGGTGAAATCCCTAAATTCCTTGCAATAGCTGGTTGAGAAATGTTGTTCTTAAAAAATTTGCTCAGTAAAGTAGTAATCAGAAGTGAAGTACTGCAATAACCTCCCAGAAAACTACAAATTGCACCAGGACATGGTTTTCAAGCTCTGGCTTCTCCTCGGCACTCCCGCTAGCCGCACCACGTACTGTAAAGACGGGCGTGTGCCCTCAAAGGGCGGCCAAAACGACGGCAAACATCGGCCCTCACGCGGCGCGGCGACACCTGGCAGACGCGAACCAAAACAAAAAGGCGCGGGTTTACTGAAGCGGGGGTGGTTAACGTCACGTCACGTGAGGCGTGTTGGATGCGGCGCACCTTGAGGGAACAGGCGAGTGGAGACAAAGTCACAAAGAGGAGTCTCGGCCTATTGTTGATCCCAGATTAGGGTGTGGCCCCCCCAGCAGATTATAACACACACACACACACACACACATACAGAGTGTGTAGTGTGGATGAAGCGTCCTTGATCACACCAACTGCTGAGCACCCCCAATGGTCCCCATCCCCCCAACATGACACACACACACACACACACACACACACACACACACACGCATGGTAGCTGCAGGTGTTATTAATAATCCATAAAGCGGCTGGTTTTTCTCCATTGCTCCCTGCGGAGGCAACACACACTCTCGCTCTGTCAGCACACACACTCACGCACACACGCACACACGCACGCACACACACACACACACACACATCTATAAAGCGGACCAACTTAAACAAGCACCTTGCACTTCAGAAAACCACTGTCTTTCTATCTCGTGTGTGTGTGTGTGTGTGTGCGTGCGCGCGTGTGTGTGTGTGTGTGTGTGTCATCGCCGGAAGTTTTTTCCAGGAACTTTTTGCCCGAGGACGTCTAAACGTCGCACGGGAGGCAACGGAAGTCTCGGCGTCGCTAACAGACGAATCGAGTAAAATGCGTTCTTCTTCTTCAAAAAGCGGACGGTGGACGTCGCCATGGTGACGGAGCATGTTGCCATGGTGACGAAGAGTATGGCTGACGGCGAGCGGGCTTCAGACAAACGCCCGTGTGTGTGTGTGTGTGTGTGTGTGTGTGTGTGTGTGTGTGTGTGTGTGTGTGTGTGTGTGTGTGTGTGTGTGTGTGTGTGTGTGTGTGTTTGTGACGTTGACACGGTGTTAAGAGCCTTTAAAATGCGTAGTCATGACATTGTGACACACACACACACACACACACACACACACAGACACACACAGACACACACGCACTTGAATGTGTGAGGAAGTTCCTTTTGAATGGATACTGTTGTTTTTTGTTTTTTGTCCCAGTCTCTCCACTTCCTCTGTTGGCTCCGCCCCTTCCTTCCTATTTCCTGTGTGTGCTTCCTGGGATCCTCCCACATTTTTCTCCAATTCAAAGCCTGCCGTTTGTCGACGTTCGCAGCGGTCACCTTTGACCCCCCCCCCCCCCCCCCGTGTCCTCAAATGAAAAGCTGCCACCAGTCCAAAGCAAAGGAAAAACATTTTATTTGGGCTTTAAGCGCCGGAAGGTGAACAAAGCAATGTTGAGCGTTAGCTTTCGCCGCTAGCAGCATTAGCATATTGATGTTAGGATAAAGTGCGGCTTTGCATGAAATAAATAGAACATCATGTTGATGGAGAGGTACAAATCTGCTTCCTAACAGATTAATGTCTCACTTTGCCGAGTTACAGGCATCAGATTAGCGAACAAACGCATGCGGCCTTATCTTCATAGGCCGCTTTAATGAGGATTAAAAGCACGTGTCCTATTTGGATGCCACTTTGCGTCGCTAACGCAAATATTCCAAATGTTGTTTTGTCTTCTCCCCAGATTCACTTTTTACTAACACACAAGTCGCTAATGCTAATGCTAACACGAGTGGCGCTAAGTTCTTTTGTAGAGTTGGGACATTTGTCAGCTAAAACTCCAATTTATATGATTATCTGGCCAAAATGTTGTTATTTTTGTAAAACTTTGACTTTTGTGTAAAATTCAAACTTTTATCATATTTATTGCCAAAATGTTGCAGTTTTTTTGTAAAGTTGGGACATTTGTCAGCTAAAATTCCAATTTCTATGATTATCTAGCCAAATTGTTGAGTTATTTTTGTAAAACTTTGACTTTTGTTGAGTAAAATTCAAACTTTTATCATATTTATTGCCAAAATGTTGAGTTTTTTTGTAAAGTTGGGACATTTGTCAGCTAAAATTCCAATTTCTATAATTATCTAGCCAAAACGTTATTTTTGTAAAACTTTGACTTTTGTTGAGTAAAATTCAAACTTGTATCATGTTTATTGCCAAAACTTTGCAGTTTTTTTGTAAAGTTGGGACATTTGTCTGCTAAAATTCCAATTTCTATGATTATCTAGCCAAAATGTTATTTTTGTAAAACTTTGACTTTTACTGAGTAAAATTCAAACTTTTATCATATTTATTGCCAAATTTTTTAGTTTTTTTGTAAAGTTGGGACATTTGTCTGCTAAAATTCCAATTTATATGATTATATAGCCAAAATGTCGAGTTATTTTTGTAAAACTTATGACTTTTGTTGAGTAAAATTCAAACTTTTATCATATTTATTGGCAAAATGTTGAGTTTTTTTGTACAGTTGGGACATTTGTCAGGTAAAATTCAAATTTCTATGATTATCTTGCCAAAATGTTGAGTTATTTTTGTAAAACTTTGACTTTTGTTGAGTAAAATTCAAACTTGTATCATGTTTATTGCCAAAATGTTGCAGTTTTTTTGTAAAGTTGGGACATTTGTCTGCTAAAATTCCAATTTCTATGATTATCTAGCCAAATTGTTGAGTTATTTTTGTAAAACTTTGACTTTTGTTGAGTAAAATTCAAACTTTTATCATATTTATTGCCAAAATGTTGAGTTTGTTTGTAAAGTTGGGACATTTGTCTGCTAAAATTCCAATTTCTATGATTATCTAGCCAAAATGTTACTTTTTTAAAACTTTGACTTTTGTTGAGTAAAATTCAAACTTTTATCATATTTATTGCAAAAATTTTGAGTTTTTTTTCTAAAGTTGGGACATTTGTCAGCTAAAATTCCAATTTCTATGATTATCCAGCCAAAATGTTACTTTTGTAAAACTTTGACTTTTGTTAAGTAAAATTCAAACTTTTATCATATTTATTGCCAAAATGTTGAGTTTTTTTGTAAAGTTTGAGTTTGAGTTTGAGTGGGACATTTAACAGCTAAAATTCCAATTTCTATGATTATCTAGTCAAAATGTTGAGTTATTTTTGTAAAACTTTGACTTTTGTTGAGAAAAACTCAAAATTGTATCATATTTATTGCCAAAATGTTTAGTTTTTTTTGTAAAGTTGGGACATTTGTCAGCTAAAATTCCAATTTCTATGATTATCTAGCCAAAATGTTATTTTTGTAAAACTTTGACTTTTGTTAAGTAAAATTCAAACTTTTATCATATTTATTGCCAACATTTTGCAGTTTTTTTGTAAAGTTGGGACATTTGTCTGCTAAAATTCCAATTTCTATGATTATCTAGCCAAAATGTTGTTATTTTTGTAAAACTTTGACTTTTGCTGAGTAAAATTCAAAGTTTTATCATATTTATTGCCAAAATGTTGAGTTTTTTTGTAAAGTTGGGACATTTGTCAGCTAAAATTCCAATGTCTATGATTATCTAGCCAAAATGTTACTTTTTTAAACTTTGACTTTTGTTGAGTAAAATTCAAACTTTTATCATATTTATTGCAAACATTTGGAGTTTTTTTTCTAAAGTTGGGACATTTGTCAGCTAAAATTCAAATTTCTATGATTATCTAGCCAAAATGTTGTTATTTTTGTAAAACTTTGACTTTTGCTGAGTAAAATTCAAACTTTTATCATATTTATTGCCAAAATGTTGAGTTTTTTTGTAAAGTTGGGACATTTGTCAGCTAAAATTCCAATGTCTATGATTATCTAGCCAAAATGTTACTTTTTTTAAACTTTGACTTTTGTTGAGTAAAATTCAAACTTTTATCATATTTATTGCAAACATTTGGAGTTTTTTTTTCTAAAGTTGGGACATTTGTCAGCTAAAATTCAAATTTCTATGATTATCTAGCCAAAATGTTATTTTTGTAAAACTTTGACTTTTGTTAAGTAAAATTCAAACTTTTATCATATTTATTGCCAAAATGTTGAGTTTTTTTGTAAAGTTTGAGTTTGAGTTTGAGTGGGACATTTGACAGCTAAAATTCCAATTTCTATGATTATCTAGTCAAAATGTTGAGTTATTTTTGTAAAACTTTGACTTTTGTTGAGAAAAACTCAAAATTGTATCATATTTATTGCCAAAATGTTGAGTTTTTTTTGTAAAGTTGGGACATTTGTCAGCTAAAATTCCAATTTCTATGATTATCTAGCCAAAATGTTATTTTTGTAAAACTTTGACTTTTGTTAAATAAAATTCAAAATTTTATCATATTTATTCCCAAAATGTTGAGTTTTTTTGTAAAGTTGGGACATTTGTCAGCTAAAATTCCAATTTCTATGATTATCTAGCCAAATTATACATATATATTATACACACACGTATTTATATATACATATATACAGTACGTGTGTATAATATATATGAATATATACATATATTCACATATGTATACTGTACATACAGTATATATATTTACATATGTATACTGTATATACAGTATATATATATATTTACATATACAAACCCCGTTTCCATATGAGTTGGGAAATTGTGTTAATGTAAATATAAACGGAATACAATGATTTGCAAATCCTTTTCAACCCATATTCAGTTGAATATGCTACAAAGACAACATATTTGATGTTCAAACTGATAAACTTTATTTTTTTTGCGAATAATCATTAACTTTAGAATTTGATGCCAGCAACACGTGACAAAGAAGTTGGGAAAGGTGGCAATAAATACTGATAAAGTTGAGGAATGCTCATCAAACACTTATTTGGAACATCCCACAGGTGAACAGGCAAATTGGGAACAGGTGGGTGCCATGATTGGGTATAAAAGTAGATTCCATGAAATGCTCAGTCATTCACAAACAAGGATGGGGCGAGGGTCACCACTTTGTCAACAAATGCGTGAGCAAATTGTTGAACAGTTTAAGAAAAACCTTTCTCAACCAGCTATTGCAAGGAATTTAGGGATTTCACCATCTACGGTCCGTAATATCATCAAAGGGTTCAGAGAATCTGGAGAAATCACTGCACGTAAGCAGCTAAGCCCGTGACCTTCCATCCCTCAGGCTGTACTGCATCAACAAGCGACATCAGTGTGTAAAGGATATCACCACATGGGCTCAGGAACACTTCAGAAACCCACTGTCAGTAACTACAGTTGGTCGCTACATCTGTAAGTACAAGTTAAAACTCTCCTATGCAAGGCGAAAACCGTTTATCAACAACACCCAGAAACGCCGTCGGCTTCGCTGGGCCTGAGCTCATCTAAGATGGACTGATACAAAGTGGAAAAGGGTTCTGTGGTCTGACGAGTCCACATTTCAAATTGTTTTTGGAAACTGTGGACGTCGTGTCCTCCGGACCAAAGAGGAAAAGAACCATCCGGATTGTTCTAGGCGCAAAGTGGAAAAGCCAGCATCTGTGATGGTATGGGGGTGCATTAGTGCCCAAGACATGGGTAACTTACACATCTGTGAAGGCACCATTAATGCTGAAAGGTACATACAGGTTTTGGAGCAACATATGTTGCCATCCAAGCAACGTTACCATGGACGCCCCTGCTTATTTCAGCAAGACAATGCCAAGCCACGTGTTACATCAACGTGGCTTCATAGTAAAAGAGTGCGGGTACTAGACTGGCCTGCCTGTAGTCCAGACCTGTCTCCCATTGAAAATGTGTGGTGCATTATGAAGCCTAAAATACCACAACGGAGACCCCCGGACTGTTGAACAACTTAAGCTGTACATCAAGCAAGAATGGGAAAGAATTCCACCTGAGAAGCTTCAAAAATGTGTCTCCTCAGTTCCCAAACGTTTACTGAGTGTTGTTAAAAGGAAAGGCCATGTAACACAGTGGTGAACATGACCTTTCCCAACTACTTTGGCACGTGTTGCAGCCATGAAATTCTAAGTTAATTATTATTTGCAAAAAAAAAATAAAGTTGAGTTTGAACATCAAATATCTTGTCTTTGTAGTGCATTCAATTGAATATGGGTTGAAAAGGATTTGCAAATCATTGTATTCCGTTTATATTTACATCTAACACAATTTCC
>NC_084737.1:14570891-14573391 GCF_033978785.1 Entelurus aequoreus
ACATTATTTGTTATCATGCAATCTTTTGACAACATTATTTGTTATGCAATCTTGTGACAACATTATTTGTTATCATGCAATCTTGTGACAACATTATTTGTTATCATGCAATCTTTTGACAACATTATTTGTTATCATGCAATCTTTTGACAACATTATTTGTTATCATGCAATCTTTTGACAACATTATTTGTTATCATGCAATCTTTTGACAACATTATTTGTTGTCATGCAATCTTTTGACAACATTATTTGTTATCATGCAATCTTGTGACAACATTATTTGTTATCATGCAATCTTTTCACAACATTATTTGTTATCATGCAATCTTTTCACAACAATACCTGTTATCATGCAATCTTGTGACAACATTATTTGTTATCATGCAATCTTGTGACAACATTATTTGTTATCATGCAATCTTTTCACAACAATACTTGTTATCATGCAATCTTGTGACAACATTATTTGTTATCATGCAATCTTTTGACAACATTATTTGTTATCATGCAATCTTTTGACAACATTATTTGTTATCATGCAATCTTGTGACAACATTATTTGTTATCATGCAATCTTTTGACAACAATACTTGTTATCATGCAATCTTGTGACAACATTATTTGTTATCATGCAATCTTTTGACAACATTATTTGTTATCATGCAATCTTGTGACAACATTATTTTTTATCATGCAATCTTTTGACAACATTATTTGTTATCATGCAATCTTTTGACAACATTATTTGTTATCATGCAATCTTGTGACAACATTATTTGTTATCATGCAATCTTTTGACAACAATACTTGTTATCATGCAATCTTGTGACAACATTATTTGTTATCATGCAATCTTTTGACAACATTATTTGTTATCATGCAATCTTTTGACAACATTATTTGTTATCATGCAATCTTGTGACAACATTATTTGTTATCATGCAATCTTGTGACAACATTATTTGTTATCATGCGATCTTGTGACAACATTATTTGTTATCATGCAATCTTGTGACAACATTATTTGTTATCATGCAATCTTTTGACAACATTATTTGTTATCATGCAATCTTGTGACAACATTATTTGTTATCATGCAATCTTTTGACAACGATACTTGTTATCATGCAATCTTGTGACAACATTATTTGTTATCATGCAATCTTTTGACAACATTATTTGTTATCATGCAATCTTTTGACAACATTATTTGTTATCATGCAATCTTGTGACAACATTATTTGTTATCATGCAATCTTTTCACAACATTATTTGTTATCATGCAATCTTGTGACAACATTATTTGTTATCATGCAATCTTGTGACAACATTATTTGTTATCATGCAATCTTTTCACAACAATACTTGTTATCATGCAATCTTGTGACAACATTATTTGTTATCATGCAATCTTTTCACAACATTATTTGTTATCATGCAATCTTGTGACAACATTATTTGTTATCATGCAATCTTTTCACAACAATACTTGTTATCATGCAATCTTTTGACAACATTATTTGTTATCATGCAATCTTGTGACAACAATATTTGTTATCATGCAATCTTTTCACAACAATACTTGTTATCATGCAATCTTTTGACAACATTATTTGTTATCATGCAATCTTTTGACAACATTATTTGTTATCATGCAATCTTTTGACAACATTATTTGTTATCATGCAATCTTGTGACAACAATGCTTGTTATCTTGCAATAGTCACAAAATAATCCATCCTTATGACAACATTATTTGTTATCATGCAATCTTTTGACGACATTATTTGTTATCATGCAATCTTGTGACAACATTATTTGTTATCATGCAATCTTGTGACAACATTATTTGTTATCATGCAATAGTCACAAGAGAGTCCATCCTTATGACAAAATTCCGACTTCTATTATAATTTTACCAAGATTTTGAGTTTTTCTTGTAAAATGTATACCTTTGTCAAGCATAATTACGACTTTTATCCTGATATTGCCAGTTTCTTAGTTTTCTAGTAAAATTTAGACTTTTGTCGTGCACAATTCCAACTGTTATCATCGTTTTGGCTAGAGTTTGAGTTTTTTGTGTAAAATTCTGACTTTCATCATAATATTGCCAATATTTTGAGTTTTTCTTGTACAAACCCTGTTTCCATATGAGTTGTGAAATTGTGTTAGATGTAAATATAAACGGAATACAATGATTTGCAAATCCTTTTCAACCCATATTCAGTTGAATGCACTACAAAGACAAGATATTTGATGTTCAAACTCATAAACTTTTTTTTTTGACAAATAATAATTAACTTAGAATTTCATGGCTGCAACACGTGCCAAAGTAGTTGGGAAAGGGCATGTTCACCACTGTGTTACATGGCCTTTCCTTTTAACAACACTCAGTAAACGTTTGGGAACTGAGGAGACACATTTTTGAAGCTTCTCAGGTGGAATTCTTTCCCATTCTTGCTTGATGTACAGCTTAAGTTGTTCAACAGTCCGGGGG
>NC_084737.1:14578391-14625891 GCF_033978785.1 Entelurus aequoreus
GTTAGGAAGGTGTGTGTGTGTGTTGATGTTCTATGTAAGGAACATGTTCCATGTAGTGAACTATGTTAGGAAGGTGCGTCTGTGTTGATGTTCTATGTAAGGAACATGTTCCATGTAGTGATCTATGTTAGGAAGGTGCGTGTGTGTTGATGTTCTATGTGAGGAACATGTTCCATGTAGTGATCTATGTTAGGAAGGTGCGTGTGTGTTGATGTTCTATGTGAGGAACATGTTCCATGTAGTGATCTATGTTAGGAAGGTGCGTGTGTGTTGATGTTCTATGTGAGGAACATGTTCCATGTAGTGAACTATGTTAGGAAGGTGCGTGTGTGTTGATGTTCTATGTAAGGAACATGTTCCATGTAGTGAACTATGTTAGGAAGGTGCGTGTGTGTTGATGTTCTATGTTAGGAACATGTTCCATGTAGTGAACTATGTTAGGAAGGTGCGTGTGTGTTGATGTTCTATGTAAGGAACATGTTCCATGTAGTGAACTATGTTAGGAAGGTGCGTGTGTGTTGATGTTCTATGTTAGGAACATGTTCCATGTAGTGAACTATGTTAGGAAGGTGCGTGTGTGTTGATGTTCTATGTTAGGAACATGTTCCATGTAGTGATCTATGTTAGGAAGGTGCGTGTGTGTTGATGTTCTATGTTAGGAACATGTTCCGTGTAGTGAACTATGTTAGGAAGGTGCGTGTGTGTTGATGTTCTATGTAAGGAACATGTTCCATGTAGTGAACTATGTTAGGAAGGTGCGTGTGTGTTGATGTTCTATGTAAGGAACATGTTCCATGTAGTGAACTATGTTAGGAAGGTGCGTGTGTGTTGATGTTCTATGTAAGGAACATGTTCCATGTAGTGATCTATGTTAGGAAGGTGCGTGTGTGTTGATGTTCTATGTTAGGAACATGTTCCATGTAGTGATCTATGTTAGGAAGGTGCATGTGTGTTGATGTTCTATGTAAGGAACATGTTCCATGTAGTGAACTATGTTAGGAAGGTGGGTGTGTGTTGATGTTCTATGTAAGGAACATGTTCCATGTAGTGAACTATGTTAGGAAGCTGCGTGTGTGTTGATGGTGACACAAAGCGTAAAAGTGGATCCTCCATGTTGGCGAGTAGCGAAGGTGTTTGGGGGCGTGTCCTTGTTCACATAAAAGACACCAGGCAATGATTTACGTCCTCGCTCGACCGTCTCTCTCTCTCTCTCTCTCTAACATCACGCCTCCAGCTGCTGATTAAGTATTAAAGACCCAGGCCACGCCCCCCCCCCACTGGCAGAACACGCCTTCGAGCGAGGCCCCGCCCCCTATCCCCCCAGCTCTCTCTCTTCAGTATAACAATGTGTGTTTGACAATAGGCGGCTTACGCCCACACCCTGGCCCCGCCCCCCTCGCGCTCTCCATCCGTCTGAGGCTGCCGTCTCCGTCTTCTCGCCGCGTGTCGGAGGATGAAAGGACGACGGAGCGTCTGCTGCTTCCAGTGAGTCTCGCTCTTTGATTGACAGCTAATTGTGCTGACTCCGCCATTCCAGAACTGGACCACGTGATCCGTCACATGACGCTCACCTGGGTCCGTTCCGCTGGATCAGAACCACACTGCTAGTGTTCTCTCCGGGGTGTGAGAGCTGGACAGGGTTGATAGTCCTGCACCGGTCAATCGGTGTGACATGAAGGGTCAAAGGTCAGCTGTCCATTAAAACTTTAGCAATGTTGTGTAATGTGTTAAGCTAGCTAACATTGTGCATTGTCCATGTGGCGGTAAGAAGACATTATTTGGATTGTCCTGTTTAAATACATTGTCCATGTGGCGGTAAGAAGACATTATTTGGATTGTCCTGTTTAAATACATTGTCCATGTGGCGGTAAGAAGACATTATTTGGATTGTCCTGTTTAAATACATTGTCCATGTGGCGGTAAGAAGACATTATTTGGATTGGCCTGTTTAAATACATTGTCCATGTGACAGTAAGAAGACATTGTTTGGATTGTCCTGTTTAAATACTTTGTCCATGTGGCGGTAAGAAGACATTATTTGGATTGTCCTGTTTAAATACTTTGTCCATGTGGCGGTAAGAAGACATTATTTGGATTGTCCTGTTTAAATACATTGTCCATGTGGCGGTAAGAAGACACTATTTGGATTGTCCTGTTTAAATACATTGTCCATGTGGCAGTAAGAAGACATTATTTGGATTGTCCTGTTTAAATACTTTGTATTTGTCGGGTTCACAACGTTCTGTCTTAGTCGAAGCAGAGTTACGACGAGAGTGAAGTAGCCTCTTTTTTGTTTGTCTTTGTTGTTAGCATTATTTTTAGCGTTAGCATTGCAAGCTAACTGAGAGCTAAAACTTAATCCTAAATTGTTTGGATTGTTGACGTTACTGACACCCGCAGGACTTAAGCGGGAGGACAATAAAAACGTAAGCAATGTCGTATCAGATTTGATACGTCGTTAGCAAGCTAGCTAACATTGTGCATTGTCCATGTGGCAGTAAGAAGACATTATTTGGATTGTCCTGTTTAAATACTTTGTATTTGTCGGGTTCACAACGTTCTGTCTTAGTCGAAGCAGAGCTACGACGAGAGTGAAGTAGCCTCATTTTTGTTTGTCTTTGTTGTTAGCATTATTTTTAGCGTTAGCATTGCAAGCTAACTGAGAGCTAAAACTTAATCCTAAATTGTTTGGATTGTTGACGTTACTGACACCCGCAGGACTTAAGCGGGAGGACAATAAAAACGTAAGCAATGTCGTATCAGATTTGATACGTCGTTAGCAAGCTGGCTAACATTGTGCATTGTCCATGTGGCAGTAAGAAGACATTATTTGGATTGGCCTGTTTAAATACTTTGTATTTGTCGGGTTCACAACGTTCTGTCTTAGTCGAAGCAGAGTTACGACGAGAGTGAAGTAGCCTCATTTCTGTTTGTCTTTGTTGTTAGCATTATTTTTAGCGTTAGCATTGCAAGCTAACTGAGAGCTAAAACTTAATCCTAAATTGTTTGGATTGTTGACGTTACTGACACCCGCAGGACTTAAGCGGGAGGACAATAAAAACGTAAGCAATGTCGTATCAGATTTGATACGTCGTTAGCAAGCTAGCTAACATTGTGCATTGTCCATGTGGCAGTAAGAAGACATTATTTGGATTGTCCTGTTTAAATACTTTGTATTTGTCGGGTTCACAACGTTCTGTCTTAGTCGAAGCAGAGTTACGACGAGAGTGAAGTAGCCTCATTTTTGTTTGTCTTTGTTAGCATCTGAGCATCTGTGTTAGCATTATTTTTAGCATTAGCATTGGAAGCTAACAGAAGGCTGAAACTTATTCATCCTAATTGGTTTGGATTGTTGACGTTACTGACACCCACAGGATTTAAGCGGGAGGACAATAAAAATATAAACAATGTCGTATCAGGTTTGCTAGGTTGTTAGCGAGCTAGCTAACATTGTGCATTGTCCATGTGGCAGTAAGATGACATTATTTGGATTGTCCTATTCAAAACACTTTTTGTTATTTTGTCGGGTTCCCAACGTTCTGTCTTAGTCGAAGCGCAGTTGTGACGAGAGTGACGTTGCCTCATTTTTGTTTGTCTTTGTTGTTAGCATTATTTTTAGCGTTAGCATCGCAAGCTAACAGAGGGCTGAAACTTCTTCCGAATTTCTTTGGATTGTTGACGTTACTGACACCCGCAGGACTTAAGCGGGAGGACAATAAAAACGTAAGCAATCTCGTATCAGATTTGCTACGTTTTTAGCAAGCTAGCTAACATTGTGCATTGTCCATGTGGTGGTAAGATGACATTATTTGGATTGTCCTGTTTAAATACTTTCTATTTGTCGGGTTCACTACGTTCTGTCTTAGTCGAAGCAGAGTTACGACGTGAGTGACGTAGCCTCATTTTTGTTTCTCTTTGTTGTTAGCATTTTTTTTAGCGTTAGCATTGCAAGCTAAAAAAGAGCTGAAATTTCTTCGCTCTAATTTGTTTGGATTGTTGACGTTGCTGACTAACAACAATCACTAGCTGGTGTTGAACTCGCACATGAATACTCGGCGTTCGTATTTTTATGATTGTTTTTTTTTTTTCAATGAAAATGTTTGCCAAAATTCACTTATCGCCCTGCCAAACATTTAATTAAAAATACAAATAAGGAAAGTTGCGAGTACTTTGATAAAGAAAATGAAACACACTGTTTTTGTGGTAATGTTTGTGTGTGTCCTCAAGCAGATTAGTTGGATTTAAAATATTTTCAATGTGGAAAATTGTTTTTATATTTTTGTCAATTGACAAACAACACTTCATGCTCAGGATGTTAGCCATAAGTCTTTGCGGTCACATGGTGTCAAGTCACATGACTGAACTCAGTACCATCCAGGAAGTGTCACCTGTCCACCCAAACGAGACACATTTTTGAAGTGGAATTCTTTCCCATTCTTGCTTGATGTACAGCTTAAGTTGTTCAACAGTCTCCCTTTTGCTATTTTAGGCTTCACATTTTCAATGGGAGACAGGTCTGGACTACAGGCAGGCCAGTCTAGTACCCGCACTCTTTTACTATGAACCCACGCTGTTGTAACACGTGTCTTAGCATTGTCTTGCTGAAATAAGCAGGGGCGTCCATGGTAACGTTGCTTGGATGGCAACATATGTTGCTCCAAAACCTGTATGTACCTTTCAGCGTTAATGGCGCCTTCACATGTGTGTAAGTTACCCATGTCTTGGGCACTAATACACCCCCATACCATCACAGATACTGACTTTTCAACTTTGCGCCTATAACAATCCGGATGGTTCTTTTCCTCTTTGGTCCGGAGGACACGACGTCCACAGTTTCCAAAAACAATTTGAAATGTGGACTCGTCAGATCACAGAACACATTTCCACTTTGTATCAGTCCATCTTAGATGAGCTCAGGCCCAGCGAAGCCGACGGCGTTTCTGGGTGTTGTTGATAAACGGTTTTCGCCTTGCATAGGAGAGTTTTAACTTGCACTTACAGATGTAGCGACCAACTGTAGTTACTGACAGTGGTTTTCTGAAGTGTTCCTGAGCCCATGTGGTGATATCCTTTACACACTGATGTTGCTTTTTGATGCAGTACAGCCTGAGGGATCGAAGGTCACGAGCATTGCCGCTTACGTGCAGTGATTTTGCCAGATTCTCTGAACCTTTTGATGATATTACGTAGCGTAGATGGTGAAATCCCTACATTCCTTGCAATAGCTGGTTGAGAAATGTTGTTCTTTAACAATTTGCTCAGGCATTTGTTGACAAAGTGGTGACCCTCGCCCCATCCTTGTTTGTGAATGACTGAGCATTTCATGGAAGCTGCTTTTATACCCAATCATGGCACCCACCTGTTCCCAATTAGCCCGCTCACCTGTGGGATGTTCCAAATAAGTGTTGGATGAGCATTCCTCAACTTTCTCAGTCGTTTTTGCCACTTGTGCCAGCTTTTTTTGAAACATGTTGCAGGCATCAAATTCCAAATGAGCTAATATTTGCAAGAAATAACAACGTTTTTTCAGTTCGAACGTTAAATATCTTGTCTTTGCGGTCTATTCAATTGAATATAAGTTGAAAAGGATTTGATTGTATTCTGTTTTTATTTACCATTTACAGGGACAGGTGGTAGAAATTGAATGGATGGACATCTTGCCAACTTCACTGGTTTTGGGTTTTGTATATATTTCGATATGTGAACAAGCGTGGCGGAAGAAAGAGGGCGGGGCACAAAAACCGCCTGGCGCGCCTCTGTTCCCGCCGAGGAGTTCTTCTCCGCTTCCTCTGCCGACTCGTCTTTGTCCGCGTTGTCATGACAACCTCGTTTTTTTTTTCCCAAGCTGGCAGATTTTGTTGATGGAGACCTGAACTCGAGAGAGGTCGCAAAAAAGGAAAAAAACAATCAAACCCAAAAAGACCAGAAGCTTTTAGCCGGCAGTCTGCTGTCGGGGGTGCTGTGCCCCTCCCCCTGAGTGATCATGTGATCAAACACGCGGTGACGGCTGCTAATGATATCGGTGCTGATAGCGCGGCTGCGTGTACTCCATGAATGTTTCATGGTGAAGATCAGCATGCAGGACTTGTTGTGACTTGAAGAAGAACTCTGTAGGTGATGGTGAAGAAGGTCCCGCACACTGTGAGTCAAGACCGGCACCCAATTTCCTGCTTTTATAGGCACCGACCGCAGTCCGTGGTGTCAAATCAAACATTTGGATACTTTACGTCAACTGGCGGCCCGCGGGCCACAACCGGCTCACCAAAGCCTCTCATTTATAATTTGTGGCAGTAAGAAGACATTATTTGGACTGTCCTGCTTAAATACTTTCTATTTGTCGGGTTCACAACGTTCTGTCTTAGTCGAAGCAGAGTTACGACGAGAGTGATGTAGCCTCATTTTTGTTTGTCTTTGTTGTTAGCATTATTTTTAGCGTTAGCATCGCAAGCTAACTGAGAGCTGAAACTTCACCCTAATTTGTTTGGATTGTTGACGTTACTGACACCCGCAGGACTTAAGCGGCAGGACAATAAAAACGTAAGCAATGTCGTATCAGATTTGCTACGTTGTTAACAAGCTAGCTAACTTTGTGCGTTGTCCATGTGGCGGTAAGATGACATTATTTGGACTGTCCTGTTTAAATACTTTCTATTTGTCGGGTTCACAACGTTCTGTCTTAGTTGAAGCAGAGTTACGACGAGAGTGACGTAGCCTCATTTTTGTTTGTCTTTGTTGTTAGCATTATTTTTAGCGTTAGCATCGCAAGCTAACTGAGAGCTGAAACTTCATCCTAATTTGTTTGGATTGTTGACGTTACTGACACCCGCAGGACTTAAGCGGGAGGACAACAAAAACGTAAGCAATGTCATATCAGATTTGCTACGTTGTTAGCAAGCTAGCTAACTTTGTGCGTTGTCCATGTGGCAGTAAGAAGACATTATTTGGACTGTCCTGTTTAAATACTTTGTATTTGTCGGGTTCACAACGTTCTGTCTTAGTCGAAGAAGAGTTACGACGAGAGTGACGTTGCCTTATTTTTGTTTGTCTTTGTTGTTAGCATTATTTTTAGCATTAGCATTGCACGCTAACAGAAGGCTGAAACTTCTTCAATAAAAAAATAAACAATGTCGTATCAGATTTGCTAGGTTGTTAGCAAGCTAGCTAACATTGTGCATTGTCCATGTGGCGGTAAGAAGACATTATTTGGATTGTCCTGTTTAAAACACGTTTTGTTATTTTGTCGGGTTCACAACGTTCTTTCTCAGTCAATGATGAGTTACGACGAGAGTGACGTAGCCTCATTTTTGTTTGTCTTTGTTGTTAGCATTATTTTTAGCGTTAGCATTGCAAGCTAACTGAGAGCTGAAACTTCATCCTAATTTGTTTGGATTGTTGACGTTACTGACACCCGCAGGACTTAAGCGACAGGACAATAAAAACGTAAGCAATGTTGTATCAGATTTGCTACGTTGTTAGCAAGCTAGCTAACTTTATGCATTGTCCATGTGGCAGTAAGATGACATTATTTGGACTGTCCTGTTTAAATACTTTCTATTTGTCTGGTTCACAACATTCTGTCTTAGTCGAAGCAGAGTTACGACGGGAGTGACGTAGCCTCATTTTCGTTTGTCTTTGTTGTTAGCATTATTTTTAGCGTTAGCATCGCAAGCTAACTGAGAGCTGAAACTTCTTCCAAATTTGTTTGGATTGTTGACGTTACTGACACCCGCAGGACTTAAGCGGGAGGACAATAAAAACGTAAGCAATGTCGTATGAGATTTGCTACGTTGTTAGCAAGATAGCTAACTTTGTGCGTTGTCCATGTGGCAGTAAGATGACATTATTTGGACTGTCCTGTTTAAATACTTTCTATTTGTCTGGTTCACAACATTCTGTCTTAGTCGAAGCAGAGTTACGACGGGAGTGACGTAGCCTCATTTTCGTTTGTCTTTGTTGTTAGCATTATTTTTAGCGTTAGCATCGCAAGCTAACTGAGAGCTGAAACTTCTTCCAAATTTGTTTGGATTGTTGACGTTACTGACACCCGCAGGACTTAAGCGGGAGGACAATAAAAACGTAAGCAATGTCGTATCAGATTTGCTACGTTGTTAGCAAGATAGCTAACTTTGTGCGTTGTCCATGTGGCAGTAAGATGACATTATTTGGATTGTCCTGTTTAAATACTTTCTATTTGTCGGGTTCACAACGTTCTGTCTTAGTCGAAGCAGAGTTACGACGAAAGTGACCTTGCCTCATTTTTGTTTGTCTTTGTTGTTAGCATTATTTTTAGCGTTAGCATTGGAAGCTAACAGAAGGCTGAAACTTATTCATCCTAATTTGTTTGGATTGTTGACGTTACTGACACCCGCAGGTCTTAAGCGGGAGGACAATAAAAACGTAAGCAATGTCGTATCAGATTTGCTACGTTGTTAGCAAGCTAGCTAACATTGTGCATTGTCCATGTGGCAGTAAGATGACATTATTTGGACTGTCCTGTTTAAATACTTTCTGTTTGTCTGGTTCACAACGTTCTGTCTTAGTTGAAGCAGAGTTATGACGAGAGTGACGTAGCCTCATTTTTGTTTGTCTTTGTTGTTAGCATTATTTTTAGCGTTAGCCTCGCAAGCTAACTGAGAGCTGAAACGTCTTCCTAATTTGTTTGGATTGTTGACGTTACTGACACCCGCAGGACTTAAGCGGAAGGACAATAAAAACGTAAGCAATGTCGTATCAGATTTGCTACATTGTTAGCAAGCTAGCTAACTTTGTGCGTTGTCCATGTGGCGGTAAGATGACATTATTTGGACTGTCCTGTTTGAATACTTTCTATTTGTCTGGTTCACAACGTTCTGTCTTAGTCGAAGCAGAGTTATGACGAGAGTGACGTAGCCTCATTTTTGTTTGTCTTTGTTGTTAGCATTATTTTTAGCGTTAGCATTGCAAGCTAACAGAAGGCTGAAACTTCTTCAATAAAAATATAAACAATGTCGTATCAGATTTGCTAGGTTGTTAGCAAGCTAGCTAACATTGTGCATTGTCCATGTGGCGGTAAGAAGACATTATTTGGATTGTTCTGTTTAAAACACGTTTTGTTATTTTGTCGGGTTCACAACGTTCTTTCTCAGTCAATGAAGAGTTACGACGAGAGTGACGTAGCCTCATTTTTGTTTGTCTTTGTTGTTAGCATTATTTTTAGCGTTAGCTTTGGAAGCTAACAGAAGGCTGAAACTTCTTCTAAATTTGTTTGGATTGTTGACGTTACTGACACCCACAGGACTTAAGCGACAGGACAATAAAAACGTAAGCAATGTCGTATCAGATTTGCTACGTTGTTAGCAAGCTAGCTAACTTTATGCATTGTCCATGTGGCAGTAAGAATACATTATTTGGACTGTCCTGTTTAAATACTTTCTATTTGTCGGGTTCACAACGTTCTGTCTGACGTAGCCTCATTTTTGTTTGTCTTTGTTGTTAGCATTATTTTTAGTGTTAGCATCGCAAGCTAACTGAGAGCTGAAACTTCTTCCTAATTTGTTTGGATTGTTGACGTTACTGACACCCGCAGGACTTAAGCGGGAGGACAATAAAAACGTAAGCAATGTCATATCAAATTTGCTACGTTGTTAGCAAGCTAGCTAACTTTGTGCATTGTCCATGTGGCAGTAAGATGACATAATTTGGACTGTCCTGTTTAAATACTCTGTATTTGTCGGGTTCACAACGTTCTGTCTTAGTCGAAGCAGAGTTACGACGAGAGTGACGTTGCTTTATTTTTGTTTGTCTTTGTTGTTAGCATTATTTTTAGCATTAGCATTGCACGCTAACAGAAGGCTGAAACTTCTTCAATAAAAATATAAACAATGTCGTATCAGATTTTCTAGGTTGTTAGCAAGCTAGCTAACATTGTGCATTGTCCATGTGGCGGTAAGAAGACATTATTTGGATTGTCCTGTTTAAAACACGTTTTGTTATTTTGTCGGGTTCACAACGTTCTTTCTCAGTCAATGAAGAGTTACGACGAGAGTGACGTAGCCTCATTTTTGTTTGTCTTTGTTGTTAGCATTATTTTTAGCGTTAGCATCGCAAGCTAACTGAGAGCTGAAACTTAATCCTAATTTGTTTGGATTGTTGACGTTACTGACACCGCAGGACTTAAGCGGGAGGACAATAAAAACGTAAGCAATGTCGTATCAGATTTGCTACGTTGTTAGCAAGCTAGCTAACTTTATGCATTGTCCATGTGGCAGTAAGATGACATTATTTGGATTGTCCTGTTTAAATACTTTCTATTTGTCGGGTTCACAACGTTCTGTCTTAGTCGAAGCAGAGTTACGACGAAAGTGACCTTGCCTCATTTTTGTTTGTCTTTGTTGTTAGCATTATTTTTAGCATTAGCATTGCAAGCTAACTGAGGGCTGAAACTTCATCCTAATTTGTTTGGATTGTTGATGTTACTGACACCCGCAGGACTTAAGCGGGAGGACAATAAAAACGTAAGCAATGTCATATCAGATTTGCTACGTTGTTAGCAAGCTAGCTAACTTTGTGCATTGTCCATGTGGCGGTAAGAAGACATTATTTGGACTGTCCTGTTTAAATACTTTGTATTTGTCAGGTTCACAACGTTCTGTCTTAGTCGAAGAAGAGTTACGACGAGAGTGACGTAGCCTAATTTTTGTTTGTCTTTGTTGTTAGCATTATTTTTAGCGTTAGCATTGCACGCTAACAGAAGGCTGAAACTTCTTCAATAAAAATATAAACAATGTCGTATCAGATTTGCTAGGTTGTTAGCAAGCCAGCTAACATTGTGCATTGTCCATGTGGCGGTAAGAAGACATTATTTGGATTGTCCTGTTTAAAACACGTTTTGTTATTTTGTCGGGTTCACAACGTTCTTTCTCAGTCAATGAAGAGTTACGACGAGAGTGACGTAGCCTCATTTTTGTTTGTCTTTGTTGTTAGCATTATTTATAGCGTTAGCATTGCAAGCTAACAGAAGGCTGAAACTTCTTCAATAAAAATATAAACAATGTCGTATCAGATTTGCTAGGTTGTTAGCAAGCTAGCTAACATTGTGCATTGTCCATGTGGCGGTAAGAAGACATTATTTGGATTGTCCTGTTTAAAACACGTTTTGTTATTTTGTCGGGTTCACAACGTGACGTAGCCTCATTTTTGTTTGTCTTTGTTGTTAGCATTATTTTTAGCGTTAGCATTGCAAGCTAACAGAAGGCTGAAACTTCTTCTAAATTTGTTTGGATTGTTGACGTTACTGACACCCACAGGACTTAAGCGACAGGACAATAAAAACGTAAGCAATGTCGTATCAGATTTGCTACGTTGTTAGCAAGCTAGCTAACTTTATGCATTGTCCATGTGGCAGTAAGATGACATTATTTGGATTGTCCTGTTTAAATACTTTCTATTTGTCGGGTTCACAACGTTCTGTCTTAGTCGAAGCAGAGTTACGACGAAAGTGACCTTGCCTCATTTTTGTTTGTCTTTGTTGTTAGCATTATTTTTAGCGTTAGCATTGCAAGCTAACAGAAGGCTGAAACTTCTTCCAAATTTGTTTGGATTGTTGACGTTACTGACACCCGCAGGACTTAAGCGGGAGGACAATAAAAACGTAAGCAATGTCGTATCAGATTTGCTACGTTGTTAGCAAGCTAGCTAACATTGTGCATTGTCCATGTGGCAGTAAGATGACATTATTTGGACTGTCCTGTTTAAATACTTTCTATTTGTCTGGTTCACAACGTTCTGTCTTAGTTGAAGCAGAGTTATGACGAGAGTGACGTAGCCTCATTTTTGTTTGTCTTTGTTGTTAGCATTGTTTTTAGCGTTAGCATCGCAAGCTAACTGAGAGCTGAAACTTCTTCCTAATTTGTTTGGATTGTTGACGCTACTGACACCCGCAGGACTTAAGCTGAAGGACAATAAAAACGTAAGCAATGTCGTATCAGATTTGCTACGTTGTTAGCAAGCTAGCTAACTTTGTGCGTTGTCCATGTGGCGGTAAGATGACATTATTTGGACTGTCCTGTTTAAATACTTTGTATTTGTCTGGTTCACAACGTTCTGTCTTATTTGAAGCAGAGTTACGACGAGAGTGACGTTGCTTTATTTTTGTTTGTCTTTGTTGTTAGCATTATTTTTAGCATTAGCATTGCACGCTAACAGAAGGCTGAAACTTCTTCAATAAAAATATAAACAATGTCGTATCAGATTTGCTAGGTTGTTAGCAAGCCAGCTAACATTGTGCATTGTCCATGTGGCGGTAAGAAGACATTATTTGGATTGTCCTGTTTAAAACACGTTTTGTTATTTTGTCGGGTTCACAACGTTCTTTCTCAGTCAATGAAGAGTTACGACGAGAGTGACGTAGCCTCATTTTTGTTTGTCTTTGTTGTTAGCATTATTTATAGCGTTAGCATTGCAAGCTAACAGAAGGCTGAAACTTCTTCAATAAAAATATAAACAATGTCGTATCAGATTTGCTAGGTTGTTAGCAAGCTAGCTAACATTGTGCATTGTCCATGTGGCGGTAAGAAGACATTATTTGGATTGTCCTGTTTAAAACACGTTTTGTTATTTTGTCGGGTTCACAACGTTCTTTCTCAGTCAATGAAGAGTTAGGACGAGAGTGACGTAGCCTCATTTTTGTTTGTCTTTGTTGTTAGCATTATTTTTAGCGTTAGCATTGCAAGCGAACAGAAGGCTGAAACTTCTTCTAAATTTGTTTGGATTGTTGACGTTACTGACACCCACAGGACTTAAGCGACAGGACAATAAAAACGTAAGCAATGTCGTATCAGATTTGCTACGTTGTTAGCAAGCTAGCTAACTTTACGCATTGTCCATGTGGCAGTAAGATGACATTATTTGGATTGTCCTGTTTAAATACTTTCTATTTGTCGGGTTCACAACGTTTTGTCTTAGTCGAAGCAGAGTTACGACGAAAGTGACCTTGCCTCATTTTTGTTTGTCTTTGTTGTTAGAATTATTTTTAGCGTTAGCATTGCAAGCTAACAGAAGGCTGAAACTTCTTCCAAATTTGTTTGGATTGTTGACGTTACTGACACCCGCAGGACTTAAGCGGGAGGACAATAAAAACATAAGCGATGTCGTATCAGATTTGCTACGTTGTTAGCAAGCTAGCTAACATTGTGCATTGTCCATGTGGCAGTAAGATGACATTATTTGGATTGTCCTGTTTAAATAGTTACTATTTGTCTGGTTCACAACGTTCTGTCTTAGTCGAAGCAGAGTTACGACGAGAGTGACGTAGCCTCATTTTTGTTTGTCTTTGTTGTTAGCATTATTTTTAGCGTTAGCATCGCAAGTTAACAGAGGGCTGAAACTTCTTCCGAATTTGTTTGGATTGTTGACGTTACTGACACCCACAGGACTTAAGCGGGAGGACAATAAAAACTTAAGCAATGTCGTATCAGATTTGCTACGTTGTTAGCAAGCTAGCTAACTTTGTCCATTGTCCATGTGGCAGTAAGATGACATTATTTGGACTGTCCTGTTTAGATACTTTTTGTTATTTTGTCGTTATATTTCTCATTTGGCCCGAACATCACCCAAATAGGCTTGATGGAAGTGTTCAAACTCGGGTTGCTGGTGTATGCAGTACTCCCGCCACCCAGCAGGGGGAAACAGTGAAGCATTTGGGTCTTAATGAAGCAACAATAGTGTGAGTAGAAGACCCGGGGAAAAAACATACAAATAAGTCAAAACAATCAGAGTTTTAACAGCGATTGGAAAACAAAGTATGGACCAGGGTTGATACTGACAAATCATTTTCGTCCCCCTTCCTTTATTAACGGGCATGACGGTGCGTCGTCGTCACGTCGTGACATTGCTGGTTTTACGAGCAGTGGAGCATGTTCGGCAGCGCGCACACACAGAGTACTTACAAGCAGACACAGTGTGCAGACAGAAAAGGGAGAACGGACGCATTTTGGCAGTGTTTTAGCTACTTCTAAATCACTAATCCTCGCCTCCATGTGGACAAATAAAGTATGTTTCTTACAAGTAACATTATCACTGGAGGACGAGGAATACCATACCATACCAGACCAACTTTATTTATAAAGCCCTTTTAAAGACAACCACGGTTGAAGAACAAAGGGCTGTACACCACAAAGAAATACAGGCAAAGGACAGACTAAAAAAATAACATTTAAAACAGAGGTAAAATAACATTTAAAACAGAGGTAAAGTAACCTTTAAAACAGAGGTAAAATAACATTTAAAACAGAGGTAAAATAACCTTTAAAACAGAGGTAAAATAACATTTAAAACAGAGGTAAAATAACATTTAAAACAGAGGTAAAATAACCTTTAAAACAGAGGTAAAATAACATTTAAAACAGAGGTAAAATGCACATTTAAAACAGAGGTAAAATAACATTTAAAACAGAGGTAAAATATAATTTAAAACAGAGGTAAAATAACATTTTAAACAGAGGTAAAATGCACATATAAAACAGAGGTAAACTAACATTTAAAACAGAGGTGAAATAACATTTAAAACAGAGGTAAAATAACATTTAAAACAGAGGTAAAATAACATTTAAAACAAAGGTAAAATATAATTTAAAACAGAGGTAAAATGCACATTTAAAACAGAGGTAAAATAACATTTGAAACAGAGGTAAAATAACATTTAAAACAGAGGTAAAATAACATTTAAAACAGAGGTAAAATATAATTTAAAACAGAGGTAAAATGAACATTTAAAACAGAGTTAAAATAACATTTGAAACAGAGGTAAAATAACATTTAAAACAGAGGTAAAATAACATTTTAAACAGAGGTAAAATGCACATATAAAACAGAGGTAAAATAACATTTAAAACAGAGGTAAAATATAATTTAAAACAGAGGTAAAATAACATTTAAAACAGAGGTAAAATAACATTTGAAACAGAGGTAAAATAACATTTAAAACAGAGGTAAAATAACATTTAAAACAGAGGTAAAATAACATTTAAAACAGAAGTAAAATGCACATATAAAACAGAGGTAAAATAACATTTAAAACAGAGGTAAAATAACATTTAAAACAGAGGTAAAATAACATTTAAAACAGAGGTAAAATATAATTTAAAACAGAGGTAAAATAACATTTAAAACAGAGGTAAAATAACATTTAAAACAGAGGTAAAATGCACATTTAAAACAGAGGTAAAATAACATTTAAAACAGAGGTAAAATAACATTTGAAACAGAGGTAAAATAACATTTAAAACAGAGGTAAAATAACATTTGAAACAGAGGTAAAATAACATTTAAAACAGAGGTAAAATAACATTTAAAACAGAGGTAAAATAACATTTGAAACAGAGGTAAAATGCACATTTGAAACAGAGGTAAAATGCACATTTAAAACAGAGGTAAAATAACATTTAAAACAGAGGTAAAAATAACATTTGAAACAGAGGTAAAATAACATTTAAAACAGAGGTAAAATAACATTTGAAACAGAGGTAAAATAACATTTAAAACAGAGGTAAAATAACATTTGAAACAGAGGTAAAATAACATTTAAAACAGAGGTAAAATAACATTTGAAACAGAGGTAAAATAACATTTGAAACAGAGGTAAAATAACATTTGAAACAGAAGTAAAATAACATTTAAAACAGAGGTAAAATAACATTTGAAACAGAGGTAAAATAACATTTGAAACAGAGGTAAAATAACATTTAAAACAGAGGTAAAATGCACATTTAAAACAGAGGTAAAATAACATTTAAAACAGAGGTAAAATATAATTTAAAACAGAGGTAAAATAACATTTAAAACAGAGGTAAAATAACATTTAAAACAGAGGTAAAATGCACATTTAAAACAGAGGTAAAATAACATTTAAAACAGAGGTAAAAAAACATTTGAATCAGAGGTAAAATAACATTTAAAACAGAGGTAAAATAACATTTGAAACAGAGGTAAAATAACATTTAAAACAGAGGTAAAATAACATTTGAAACAGAAGTAAAATAACATTTAAAACAGAGGTAAAATAACATTTGAAACAGAGGTAAAATGCACATTTAAAACAGAGGTAAAATAACATTTAAAACAGAGGTAAAATAAAATTTGAAACAGAGGTAATATAACATTTAAAACAGAGGTAAAATAACATTTGAAACAGAGGTAAAATAACATTTAAAACAGGGGTAAAATAACATTTGAAACAGAGGTAAAATAACATTTAAAACAGAGGTAAAATAACATTTGAAACAGAGGTAAAATAACATTTAAAACAGAGGTAAAATAACATTTAAAACAGAGGTAAAATAACATTTAAAACAGAGGTAAAATAACATTAAAAACAGAGGTAAAATATAATTTAAAACAGAGGTAAAATGCACATTTAAAACAGAGGTAAAATAACATTTAAAACAGAGGTAAAATATCATTTAAAACAGAGGTAAAATATAATTTAAAACAGAGGTAAAATAACATTTAAAACAGAGGTAAAATGCACATTTAAAAGAAAGGTAAAATAACATTTAAAACAGAGGTAAAATAACATTTAAAACAGAGGTAAAATAACATTTGAAATAGAGGTAAAATAACATTTTAAACAGAGGTAAAATAACATTTGAAACAGAGGTAAAATAACATTTAAAACAGAGGTAAAATAACATTTGAAACAGAGGTAAAATAACATTTGAAACAGAGGTAAAATAACATTTAAAACAGAGGTAAAATAACATTTGAAACAGAGGTAAAATAACATTTGAAACAGAGGTAAAATAACCTTTAAAACAGAGGTAAAATAACATTTAAAACAAAGGTAAAATAACATTTAAAACAGAGGTAAAATAACATTTAAAACAGAGGTAAAATATAATTCAAAACAGAGGTAAAATGCACATTTAAAACAGAGGTAAAATAACATTTGAAACAGAGGTAAAATAACATTTAAAACAGAGGTAAAATGCACATATAAGAAGCAAATACAAATGATCTTAAGAACAATTTGTTGGATAAAAAGCAGTTAAAAAGTTCAAAACAAATAGCTAAACATGCTTCACTACACACCGTAGGAGGATACAATAACACACCGGCGACACAATGTAAACAAACGCCAAGGGTGGATCTACACCTGACATCCACTGTAATGATACCAAGTATCTAGTCGATACTACTATGAGTACATCGATATTTTTTGTCGCCACAAAATCTTTTTTCGTTTCTTTTTAAAACTCATATTATGTTTATAAACTCAGGAAATACGTCCCTGGACACATGAGGACTTTGAATGTATGATCCTGCGACTACTTGGTATCGGGTCGATACCTAAATGTGTGGTATCATCCAAAACTAATGTAAAGTATCAAACAACAGAATAATAAGTGATTATTACTAGAGATGTCCGATAATGGCTTTTTTGCCGATATCCCGATATTGTCCAACTCTTAATTACCGATTCCGATATCAACCGATACCGATATATACAGTCGTGGAATTAACACATTAATATACCTAATTTTGTTGTGATGCCCCGCTGGATGAATGTAACTTTACCGTGAATTGATTAACGTGGACTCCGACTTAAACAAGTTGAAAAACTTATTCGGGTGTTACCATTTAGTGGTCAATAGTACGGAATATGTACTGTACTACTAATACAAGTCTCAATCAATCAATCAAAAAACAAGGTTTTCCAAAATAAGAGAACAACTTCAACTCCAGTTATGGAAAAAAGTGCCAACATGGCACTGCCATATTTATTATTGGGGTTGAGGTGGGCGGGGTTTGGTGGTAGCGGGGGGTGTATATTGTAGCGTCCCGGAAGAGTTAATGCTGCAAGGGGTTCTGGGTATTTGTTCTGTTGTGTTTATGTTGTGTTACGGTGCGGATGTTCTCCCGAAATGTGTTTGTCATTCTTGTGTGGTGCATATTTGGAACAGTGTTAAAGTTGTTTATACGGCTACCGTCAGTGTGACCTGTATGGCTGTTGATCAAGTATGCCTTGCATTCACTTATGTGTGTGTAATAACTGCATATATTATGTGACTGGACCGGCACGCTGTTTGTATGGAGGAAAAGCGGGCGTGACGACAGGTTGTAGAGGACGCTAAAGGCAGTGCCTTTAAGGCACGCCCCCAATAATGTTGTCCGGGTGGAAATCGGGAGAATGGTTGCCCCGCGAGATTTTCGGGAGGGGCACTGAAATTCGTGAGTCTCCCGGGAAAATCCGTGAGGTTGAAACCAATACCGATAATTTCCGATATTACATTTTAAAGCATTTATCGGATATCTCGATTTATAAACTCAGTAAATACGTCCCTGGACACATGAGGACTTTGAATGTGACCAATGTATGATCCTGCAACTACTTGGTATCGGATCGATACATAAATGTGTGGTATCATCCAAAACGAATGTAAAGTATCAAAACAACAGAACAATAAGTGATTATTACATTTGAACAGAAGTGTAGATAGAACATGTTAAAAGAGAAAGTAAGCAGATATTAACAGTAAATAAACAAGTAGATTAATAATCCATTTTTACAGTTTGTCCCTCAAAATGTAGACAAAATAATAGGTGTATAAATGACACAATATGTTACTGCATACGTCAGCAGACTAATTAGGAGTCTTTGTTTGTTTACTTACTACTAAAAGACAAGTTGTCTAGTATGTTCACTATTTTATTTAAGGACTAAATTACAATAATAAACATATGTTTAATATAGCCTAAGATTTTTTGTTACAATAAAGACAATAGTGACATTTTTTGTGGTCTTTTTTATTTAGAAAAGTATCCAAATACATTTTGGTACCGGTACCAAAATACGGATGTATTGAAACGGCTGACTTTGAGATGTCTTTTGTATTTGTGCTCGTCTTGTTTTTTTCTTCCGTTTTACTCAACGCTTGTTTAAAACATGTAGCGCTGAATTTGACCAGTAGAGGGCGACAGAGCTACGACCTTGGGTGCAATTTTGAATGTCATTTCTATATGCGTAAACATATGTCGTTTATCGTGTGAATGTATTAACGCTAAACCTGCTATTTTATTCATGTCAAACATGCAATAGACATTATTTATGCTACGTAATGGGTGTTGTAACGTTTATATTTTTAGTCTTACAAACCTACAATAAGGTAACCTACTCAGTGGCCTAGTGGTTAGAGTGTCTGCCCTCAGATCGGTAGGTTGTGAGTTCAACCCCCGGCCGAGTCTTACCAAAGACTATAAAAATGGGACCCATTACCTCCCTGCTTGGCACTCAGCATCAAGGGTTGGAATTGGGGGTTAAATCACCAAAAATGATTCCCGGGCACGGCCACCAATGCTGCTCACTGCTCCCCTCACCTCTCAGGGGGTGATCAAGGGTGATGGGTCCAATGCAGAGAATAATTTCACCACACCTAGTGTGTGTGTGACAATCATTGGTACTTTAACTTCAAAAGAAGGAACATCAGTCAACTAAACTTCTGGAGCTTCCGTTCCTTCATTCGGTTAACTATCTGTCTAGCTGCACACGCCGGAAACGAGTAAATGAACGAGTAGATTAATAATCCATCATCATTTAGATAAAATTAATGACACAATATGTTACTGCATACATCAGCAGACTAATTAGGAGTTTTTGTTTGTTTACTTACTGCTAAAAGACAAGTTGCCTAGTATATTTACTTGTATTTTCCGGTGTTTAGTGTCCTGTCTAGTGCTTTTATTTTGGTGGCACTCCCGCTTTTGTGTCTACTTGACCCCGGCTTTTGAGTGCTGCTTCACACACCAGCGTCATGTTGACAATTAGGACTATTTAAGTTGAGTGTTCATCCATGAGGCCCACTTCTCGGCTCGCAAGTCTTTGCTGTGCTCCAGCGTCCCCTTTTTGTTTCGTAGCTTGTAGCTGTTAGTTGGGGCTTTGTCGCCTTTAAACACCTTTTTACCTGCACGCTGCCTCCTCGGCTTTCAGTGCGGTGTTCGGGGCGGACTCCGTGTAGCTCGCTGCTCTCGCCCCTGTTGTGTTGAAAACGATGGTCGCTCTCAGAGGCGATGACCTCATCCTACTGCGTGATGTCAGGTCTGAAGGCGTCATCGCCGCCATGTGATTGACACCCCCACGCCCCCACCCCCCTTTCAAGTCTGTCTCTGGCTGACCGCGGTCGACCCCCTGACCCCGCCCATTGACGGTCTCGCTGGAGCCGCCAGCGAGCCGCGATGTGCCGCGTGAGAGGATTAGCGGGCCGTTCACAAAACGCTGAATAGGGGAATTAAAGTCCATTCAGCATCGGAACACGGCGGCCCAGAAAGTCGGCTTGGGGGAAGCCTGAGATGGGAATGGACAAAGACGGTGAGAGTGCACCTACGTGCGATCGTTTGTTCACGGGTTTGATCCCCAAAACACTGCAGAAGCATCCCTTGTGGCCCCGCCGCCTCCACGCTGCCGTCTCAAATGGAATACTTCCGTCAGTGCACTTCAGTAAGTACACTGTGTACTTTTTTTAATCATTGCTGTCCCAATACCAACATTTTAATACTTTTCCATGCTTTTCAAAATAAAGGACACCACCAAAAAAAAAAAGATTGTTCGCTTAACTTCGGGGGTGTTCAGACCGCGGCCCGCCAACACGAGACATCATGAGTTTATTAAGGAATCCTGCCCACAGCAGTTCTTTAAGTCTTTTATTCATTTATATTGCCATACATCAGCTACTGTGTGGAAGTGTGGGGAAACACATATAAGAGTAACATAAAGGCATTGTATCAACTACAGAAAAGAGCTATAAGGATTATTCATAAAGTAGATTACTTAGAACACACTAACATATTATTCATTAATTCAGGTTTATTGAAATTACAGGAGCTAGTAAAGTTACAGACATTATGTGTCATGTTTAAGGCTAAAAGCAAAACATTACCAGCAAATTTACAAAAAATGTTTGTCATCACTTCTGAGAATGAGGAGCATAGAAGAAAAGGTAATTTCCAACATCAGTATTCAAGGACAACTTTAAAGGCCTACTGAAAGCCACTACTACCGACCACACAGTCTGATAGTTTATATATCAATGATGAAATCTTAACATTATAACACATGCCAATACGGCCGGGTTAACTTATAAAGTGACATTTTAAATTTGCCGCTAAACTTCCGGTTCGAAACGCCTCTGAGGATGACGTATGCGCGTGACGTAGCCCGGGGAACACGGGTATGCCTTCCACATTGAAGCCAATACGAAAAAGCTCTGTTTTCATTTCATAATTCCACAGTATTCTGGACATCTGTGTTCGTGAATCTGTTGCAATCATGTTCATTGCATTATGGAGAAAGAAGCTGAGCAAGCAAAGAAGAAAGTTGTCGGTGCGAAATGGACGTATTTTTCGAACGAAGTCAGCAACAACAGTACACAGCCGGCGCTTCTTTGTTTACATTCCCGAAAGATGCAGTCAAGATGGAAGAACTCGGATAACAGAGACTCTAACCAGGAGGACTTTTGACTTCGATACACAGACGCCTGTAGAGAACTGGGACAACACAGACTCTTACCAGGATTACTTTGATTTGGATGACAAAGACGCAGACGTGCTACTGTGAGTATGCAGCTTTGGCTTCTAAACATTTGATCGCTTGACCGTATGTGCGCAACTTTTTTTTGCGTATGTACGTAACTTTTTAAAAATATATAAGCTTTATGAACCTTGGGTTAGGTGAACGGTCTTTTGGGCTGAGTGATTGTGTGTGTTGATCAGGTGTTTGAATTGTATTGGCGTGTTCTATGGAGCTAGGAGCTAGCATAGGAGCTACGAGTTAGCATAACAAAGACGTAGGTGTTTTTATGCAGGATTAATTTGTGGCATATTAAATATAAGCCTGGTTGTGTTGTGGCTGATAGAGTATATATATGTCTTGTGTTTATTTACTGTTGTAGTCATTCCCAGCTGAATATCAGGTACCGTGAGTATGCAGCCTTGGCTGCTAAACATTTGATAGCTTGACCGTATGTGCGCGTCACGTACGTAACTTTTTAAAAATATATAAGCTTTATGAACCTTGGGTTAGGTGAACGGCCTTTTGGGCTGAGTGATTGTGTGTGTTGATCAGGTGTTTGAATTGTATTGGCGTGTTCTATGAAGCTAGGAGCTAGCAGAGGAGCTAGGAGCTAGCATAACAAACACGTAGGTGTTTTTATGCAGGATTAATTTGTGGCATATTAAATATAAGCCTGGTTGTGTTGTGGCTAATAGAGTATATATATGTCTTGTGTTTATTTACTGTTGTAGTCATTCCCAGCTGAATATCAGGTCACCCCCGGCTCTCACAGCATCTTCCCTATCTGAATAGCTTCAACTCTCCACTAGTCCTTCACTTGCACTTTACTCATCCACAAATCTTTCATCCTCGCTCAAATTAATGGGGAAATTGTCGCTTTCTCGGTCCGAATCTCTCTCACTTCATGCGGCCATCATTGTAAACAATAGGGAACTTTGCGTATATGTTCAACTGACTACGTCACGCTACTTCCGGTAGGTGCAAGCCTTTTTTTTTATCAGATACCAAAAGTTGCAATCTTTATCGTCGTTGTTCTATACTAAATCCTTTCAGCAAAAATATGGCAATATCGCGAAATGATCAAGTATGACACATAGAATAGATCTGCTATCCCCGTTTAAATAAAAAAAATTCATTTCAGTAGGCCTTTAAAACAAATGTTTATATCAGTGGTGGGGGGTTAAACTGTGGAATTCTCTTTATAATGAGATAAAAGATTGTAAAAATATATTCCAATTGAAAAAAATATATAAAGACAGAACAATAAAATCATATGGACAGCCATAAGTGTTTACATTTTGCTTTATATTTATTAATTTACTTGTTTTTTGCCTGGTTTTGTATTTGTTTTGTATCATCCCGTGAGGTGTATATTACTTATTTTGTTTTTTTGTTGGGTTTGTACTTCATGAAGTTTTGCACTTGTGTTTTTTTTGTTTTTGTTTTGTTTTGTTTTCGTTATATTTGGATGTAATTATTGGTTCACATATCATTAAGTAAGACTATGTATTATGTGAAGGGGGCAGGAAAATATAAGATTTTTCTTCATCCTGCTCCTTCTCAGGCATTGGTGTGTAACGGTGTAACTGAATAATTGTGTTATAATTGTCTATCAAAGATGCACATCAATGAAGGAGATAAATAAAAATGAATGAATGAATATGACCCAATGCATACAACCTTCCCTAGTCATGGTGCAAAAAAAAATACCATAAAAAAGTGGAACCAACACAAAAGGTCACCACCAAGCAGCGTGTGTTGATGTTCTATGTTAGGGACATGTTCCATGCAGTGCGTGTGTGTTGATGTTCTATGTTAGGGACATGTTCCATGCAGTGCGTGTGTGTTGATGTTCTATATTAGGGGCATGTTCCAAGCAGTGCGTGTTGATGTTGTATGTTAGGAACATGTTCCATGTAGTGTGTGTTGATGTTCTACGTTAGGAACATGTTCCATATAGTGTGTGTTGATGTTCTACGTTAGGAACATGTTCCATATGGTGTGTGTTGATGTTCTACGTTAGGAACATGTTCCATATAGTGTGTGTTGATGTTCTACATTAGGAACATGTTCCATATAGTGTGTGTTGATGTTCTACATTAGGAACATGTTCCATATAGTGTGTGTTGATGTTCTACATTAGGAACATGTTCCATATAGTGTGTGTTGATGTTCTACATTAGGAACATGTTCCATATAGTGTGTGTTGATGTTCTACGTTAGGAACATGTTCCATATAGTGTGTGTTGATGTTCTATGTTAGGAACATGTTCCATGTAGTGTGTGTTGATGTCCTATTTATATGACCCAATGCATACAACCTTCCCTAGTCGTGGTGCAAAAAAAACAACATAAAAAAGTGGAACCAACACAAAAGGTCACCACAAAGCAGCGTGTGTTGATGTTCTATGTTAGTAACATGTTCCATGCAGTGCGTGTGTGTTGATGTTCTATGTTAGGGGCATGTTCCAAGCAGTGTGTGTGTGTTGATGTTCTATGTTAGGGACATGTTCCATGTAGTGTGTGTTGATGTCCTATGTTAGGAACATGATCCATGTAGTGTTTGTTGATGTGCTATGTTAGGAACATGTTCCATGCAGTGCGTGTGTGTTGATGTTCTATGTTAGGGACATGTTCCAAGCAGTGTGTGTGTGTTGATGTTCTATGTTAGGGACATGTTCCATGTAGTGTGTGTTGATGTCCTATGTTAGGAACATGATCCATGTAGTGTTTGTTGATGTGCTATGTTAGGAACATGTTCCATGCAGTGCGTGTGTGTTGATGTTCTATGTTAGGGACATGTTCCAAGCAGTGTGTGTGTGTTGATGTTCTATGTTAGGGACATGTTCCATGTAGTGTGTGTTGATGTCCTATGTTAGGAACATGATCCATGTAGTGTTTGTTGATGTGCTATGTTAGGAACATGTTCCATGCAGTGCGTGTGTGTTGATGTTCTATGTTAGGGACATGTTCCATGCAGTGCGTGTGTGTTGATGTTCTATATTAGGGGCATGTTCCAAGCAGTGCGTGTTGATGTTGTATGTTAGGAACATGTTTCATGTAGTGTGTGTTGATGTTCTATGTTATGAACATGTTCCATATAGTGTGTGTTGATGTTCTACGTTAGGAACATGTTCCATGTAGTGTGTGTTGATGTCCTATGTTAGGAACATGATCCATGTAGTGTGTGTTGATGTGCTATGTTAGTAACATGTTCCACGCAGTGTGTGTTGTTCTATGTTAGGGACATGTTCCATGTAGTGTGTGTTGATGTTCTATGTTAGGAACATGTTCCATGTAGTGTGTGTTGATGTTCTATGTTATGAACATGTTCCATATAGTGTGTGTTGATGTTCTACGTTAGGAACATGTTCCATATAGTGTGTGTTGATGTTCTACGTTAGGAACATGTTCCATGTAGTGTGTGTTGATGTTCTATGTTAGGAACATGATCCATGTAGTGTGTGTTGATGTGCTATGTTAGTAACATGTTCCACGCAGTGTGTGTTGTTCTATGTTAGGAACATGTTCCATATAGTGTGTGTTGATGTCCTATGTCAGGAACATGTTCCATGTAGTGCGTGTTGATGTTCTATGTTAGGAACATGTTCCATGCAGTGTGTGTTGATGTTCTATGTTAGGAATATAGGAATATATATATATGTATATATATATATATATATATATATATATATATATATATATATATATATATATATATATATATATATATATATATATATATATATATAGAGGGATCGAAGGTCACGAGCATTGCCGCTTACGTGCAGTGATTTTGCCAGATTCTCTGAACCTTTTGATGATATTACGTAGCGTAGATGGTGAAATACCTAAATTCCTTGCAATAGCTGGTTGAGAAATGTTGTTCTTAAACAATTTGCTCAGGCATTTGTTGACAAAGTGGTGACCCTCGCCCCATCCTTGTTTGTGAATGACTGAGCATTTCATGGAAGCTGCTTTTATACCCAATCATGGCACCCACCTGTTCCCAATTAGCCTCTTTACCTGTGGGATGTTCCAAATAAGTGTTAGTTTAACCTGCTCATCGGCCTAGTGGTTAGAGTGTCCGCCCTGAGATCGGTAGGTCGTCAGTTCAAACCCCGGCCGAGTCATACCAAAGACTATACAAATGGGACCCATTACCTCCCTGTTTGGCACTCAGCATCAAGGGTTGGAATTGGGGGTTAAATCACCAAAATGATTCCCGGGCGCGGCCACCGCTGCTGCTCACTGCTCCCCTCACCTCCCAGGGGGTGAACAAGGGGATGGGTCAAATGCAGAGGACAAATGTCATCACACCTAGTGTGTGTGTGTGTGACAATCATTGGTACTTTAACTTTTTAACTTTAACTTGATGAGCATTCCTCATCTTTCTCTGTCTTTTTTGCGACGTGTGCCAGCTTTTTAGAAACATGTTGCAGGCATCAAATTCCAAAGGAGCTAATATTTGCGCAAAATAACAAAGTCTACCAGTTCGAAGGTTAATTATCTTGTCTTTGCAGTCCATTCAATTGAATATAAGTTGAAAAGGATTTGCAAATCCTTGTATTCTGTTTTTATTTACCATTTACACAACGTGACAACTTCACTGTTTGAAGAAATAACTCGGATATAATAATCAATAATTATAATGATAAACACATAAATAAATATAGATCCAAATGCTGCTGTTCTGCTTATTGTTATTCATGTGCAAAACATAAATAAATAAATAAATAAACGACTCCCAAACGAACTGCTTGCAACTACAAATCGGTTCACTTAAAAGAGTCGTTCAAAAGACTCGATTCGTCCGCGACAGTCACATCTGTGCTGACAAGACGAGGTGTAAGTGCGTGGATCGAGACATACTATTGTCTCGTTTTTTTAACATGAATCACTGATGATGGTTGGTGTACACACACACACACACACACACACACACACACACACACACACACACACACACACACACACACACACACACACACGCACGCGCACACGCAGAATTAGTTGTGCTCATGAATATTTTGTGTCACTGGCAGAGATACAAAGTGTGCTTTCATATCATTTTGTGTCTGACAACTCTCTGTCACACATGCACACACACACACACACACACACACACACACACACACACACACACACGCACACACACACACACACACACACTCCGAGAGATCCCACTGGGACTTAAAGAGTGTGTGTAAAATAAGGGAAGATACAACAAAATAATCCTGCAGCTGTCAAAAGAATCCAAATGCGTAAAGAACCCCTCCCAGAAAGGTCAATAAAACCCTAGCTGCTCGTGGGGAATGTTCTTTACTCCTATTTACGTTCCATTGTCTGTCATATTGTTGGTAATTGTCTCGCATGAATGTTTGCCGTACTTGTCACGTTAATTTATTCAATGTACTTAAAAATGTGTATAAATAAAATTGGAATTAAATAATTAACATTAATACACATTTGAACAGATTTGTCATTAATCTACTTACATGTGTCAAATTAAATGTGGAATAAATAATCAACATTATTAATACACATTTTAATAAATATGTCAATAATTTATTTACTCAAAAAGGTGTCTAATTAAAGTTGGAAATCAATTAAAATTAATACACATTTTAATAAATATGCCATTAATTTAAATAACGTACCTAAATGTTTAAATAAAATTGGAATTGAATAATGAACATTAATACAAATTGTATTAATTGTGTTAATAATTTAGTTAATATACTTACATGTGTCCATTTAAAATTGCAATTAAATAAATTTGAATTATTAAAAATGTTAATAAATGTGTCACTAATTAAAGGTACTTATATAAATAAAAAAAATATGAATTAAATATTTAACATGATTTTCAATAAATGTGTCATTAATTTATCAAATGTACTTAAATGTGTATAAATAAAATTGGAATTAATTGTTTAACAATTCATATATGAATTTCAATAAGTGTCATTAATTTATTTAATGTACTCAAATGGGGATAAATACAATTTGAATTAAATAATTAACATTAATAATTTTTTAAAATAATTTGTCATTAATGTACTTACATGTGTCAAATTTAATTTTAAATAAATGATTAACATTAATTAATAACAATTTTAATAAATATGTCAATAATGTATGTGCCGTCCATCTTAATTATTATTCTCCTTACGCGACTTTTATGTGAAGGCCCCCGCCCTCCCCCAATACAACATTTCTTCATGCTTATTTTTTTGTGTTTTTAAAATTTTTCTACATTTTCAAGTGAATTATAATTTAATTTGATGGATTTTTTTGTACTAAAATGAATTATTAGGACAAAAAAAGCGCACCGGTAAAGAAAAATATATTTTATTTTATTATTCATGGCGTCAAATAAAGTAGGTTTATCACTGGAGAACAAGGAATTAGCTAACACATTTTAAAATTATTCTATTAACATTCTTATAGCAAGTAAGAGTGCATATAGAGCTCACCTCACCCACTAAATTGTAGATAAATAAATAAGAAAGTCTTTATATTAGTCGCACCGGACTATAAGCCGCAGATATATACTTGTTGTGAAATTAGTTATTTACACACAAATATTCTGTAAATGTTTATTTACATACCCTAATTGTTTCCAAACGGTGTCTGTATATATATATATATATATATATATATATATATATATATATATATATATATATATATATATATATATATATATATATATATATATATATATATATATATATATATATATATACACACATATATATATATACACACACACACATATATATATATATATATATATATATATATATATATATATGTACATATATATATATATATATATATATACACACATATATATATATATACACACGCATATATATATATATATATATATATATATATATATATATATATGTACATATATATATACATATATATATATATATATATATATATGTATGCATATATATATACATATATTTGTATATATATATGTACATATATATATATATATATGTATGCATATATATATATACATATATTTGTATATATATATGTACATATATATATATTTTATATATATATATATATACATACACACATACATACATACATACATATATATTTTATATATATATATATACATATATATATACATACACACATACATACATACATATATATATATATATATATATATATATATACATACATAAATACATACATACATACATACATACATACATATATATATGTGTGTATGTATATATACCTGTATATATATATTTATTTTTTCTACACCCTTGGTATAGTTGCCTTACGTGGCACCACAGGTGCTTGGGAAATTTGGCATTATATTTTTTTATCAGTGACGGAGCAGGAAGGGGCTGGGAATACTTTTACGGTATAACTTCCTATGAAGCGCGCCGTCATCCGTTAATTGACGTTTTACTTGCCTTTCTTCACGCAAAACGGGGCCCCCGTCCCCAACAGATCGCGGGTCCCTACGCACAGCGCGCCATCTGCGACGAGTGCGTTTCGTGTACGTAGTTTGTTGGCCGTGACGTCACGCTGGTTTTTTTTTTTTTTTTGGATCCCTCGGCACAAAGTAGAACACGCTGATGTGGAAGTCCTTCACCGTACACACACACACACACACACACGCTTGCAAGAAGTGTGTGTCAACTCTTTGAAGACGGGGACTAAAAGGACCGTGACGTGTGTGTGTGTGTGTGTGTGTGTGTGTGTGTGTGTGTGTGTGTGTGTGTGTGTGTGTGTGTGTGTGTGTGTGTGTGTGTGTGTGTGTGTGTGTGTGTGTGTGTGTGTGTTCTTGTATTTATACCCTTTTTGAGACATCAAGAAGGAAAAGTATCTTCCATATGAGGAGGTGTGAACAAGTGATGACATAAATCATGGTCCCAATAACATTGCATCTAATAGAGAATGTCTCATTAGCACCCCTGGTGGTGACATCTATCAAAATGAGGGTGGTCCCAAAAAGGAGGGATTTTTCACATTGACTGTGTGTCGCTTTTAAAAGTGCTCCCCCTCTGGTCAACATATGAAATAACAAGTGTTTGTAAAAAAAATTGAAGTGCGCCCCCTCTGGTCAACATATGAAATAACAATAATATGAAACATGAAATAACAAGAAATTGAAATGCGCACCTTTGGCCAAAATTAATAAAAAATAAATAAATAAATATGTATATAGAGGCATACTGTAATAACTTGAAGTAAATAATGAAGATTAAATTTTAAAAAATAACTAAAAGCAGTCTTTTTCTCGCAATGCGTTGACTTTTTTCTTATAAAATAAAGTACTATTTCTCATATTCTTTCTGTTTCTGTAATATTGCAATATTTTCTCGTAAAATTATTACTTTTTTATGCAAAATGATTACTTTTTAATGCAAAATGGTGACATTTGTCATTTAAAATCCTGAGCTTCACCACAATACTGGCCATTTTTTTGTTGTTGTTGTAAAACAGTGACTTTTTTTTTTGAGTAAAATGATGACTTTTGTCATCTTTTTGCCAAGCAAAATTCCGATTATTATTATAATATTGCCAAAATTTTAAAGTTTTCTTATAAAATTGGGACTTTTGTCGAGTAAAATTTGACTCTTTTCATTAAAACTTACACCATTTTGAGCTTTTCTTGTAAAATTGCGACTGTTACCGAGTAAAATTCCAACTTTCATCATAATATTGCTCAACTGTTCAGTTTTTCTTGTAAAATTATGACTTTTATTATAGTACTGCCAAAATTCTAAGTTTTCCTAGTGAAATTGTGACCTTTTTCTGGTGAAATTCCAACTCATTTTTCGCAACAAGCTTTTTTATATCTGCATAGTATGTATATATTATTTATGTTGTAAATACACATCTTTATATATCTAGAAAGGGTGGTCCTAAAGAGGTAGGCTTTTTTTTCCGGTCTCAAGAAGGTAACAAATAAAAGAATGTGTGTGTGTGTGTGTGTGTGTGTGTGTGTGTGTGCGTGTGTGTGCGTGTGTGTGTGTGTGTGCGTGTGTGTGTGTGTGCGTGCGTGCGTGCCTGAGGTAAGACAGCGTCTAATATCACCTCGACATGTCGAACACATTTACATAGAGAGCGGAGAAGGAGGGGGTGAGAGCCCCCAAGAGTAAAGGAACACGGAGGAGGCGGGGGAGGAGGGGGCGTGGACGGTGGGGGGCAGGGGGGGCGTGCGAAGAAACAAAAGAGGACTGATGTCGAAACAAACGCTGCGGTTTAACAAAGTAAAGTGCAGAATATTTGAATGTTCCCAAACAGGCGGGGAGTTTTTCACCCCGAGCATCTTCCTGGCTGTTGCCATGGTTACCAGTGCAGGATGCAATTGGGGGCGCGGTGTGAAAGTGACCTGATGCTGCGAACAACAACCAATCACAGCGCGCTCCTCTTTTTTTTCTTTTTTTTTTAATCGATCTATATCACAAGATCTTCTTTTTTACGCCTGGACCCTGGTGGTGCAGTTCTTGTCCAGGCCCCCAGCGTGGTCCCTGGGCCCAGAGGCGCCAACTTTGATGTCCCATAATGCTCTGTGTTCCCCGGGGGGAAGACCGTGTTCTGGGTGTTCTTCAGGAGGTCCTGGGGGTTCATTGGGAAGTCCTTTTTGGACCTCAACTGGCCCTCAGGGGTGGGGGGGTCGGTGGGAAGGTGGTTAGCCTGGTCCTTGACGGGTCCTTGTCGAGGATTATAGTAGTCCTTGAGGACGGTGTGGACAGTCTCTGGGGACTGCAGGAGAAGTCATGAACTGGCCCCTGAGGAGGAAGCCCTGGACAGTCTTCAGAGAGTTCTAGAATAAGTCCTTAAAAGTTCTGGAGTCCTTTAGGGGTTCCACATGATTGAAGTTATAGTGGATTTTATATGCAAAGACATGAATCACTCTTTAATCCAGTGTGTGTGGGGGGCGTGAGAAATAACAGCCTATATGCTAACACATATAGATAGATAAGACTAAACATTCACTTCAGGGGGGGCGTGAGAAATAATAGCCTATACGTTGACACATACATATAGATAAGACTAAACATTCACTTCAGGGGGGGCGTGAGAAATAATAGCCTATATGTTGACACATACAGATAGATAACACAATAAACATTCACTTCAGGAGGGGCGGGAGACATATTAGCCTATATGTTGACACATATAGATAGATAAGACTAAACATTCACTTCAGGGGGGGGGGCGTGAGAAATAACAGCCTATATGTTGACACATACATATAGATAACACAATAAACATTCACTTCAGGGGTGGGGGGGGCGTGAAAAGTTTTTTTGTTCCCTAAAATTTTACTGTGAGCATGAGAGGTAATGGCGTATATGTTGACACATACAGATAGATAACACAATTCACTTCAGGGGGGGCGTGAGAAATAATAGCCTATATGTTGACACATATCAGACAGATCAATCAACATTCACTTCAGGGGGGGCGTGAGAAATAATAGCCTATATCTTGACACGTACGGATAGATTAGACTAAACATTCACTTCAGGGGGGGGCGTGAGAAATAATAGCCTATATGTTGACACGTACAGATAGATAACACAAACATTCACTTCAGGAGGGGCGGGAGAAATATTAGCCTATATGTTGACACATACGGATAGATTAGACTAAACATTCACTTCAGGGGGGGCGTGAGAAATAATAGCCTATATGTTGACACATACAGATAGATAACACAATAAACATTCACTTCAGGAGGGGCGGGAGACATATTAGCCTATATGTTGACACATATAGATAGATAAGACTAAACATTCACTTCAGGGGGGGCGTGAGAAATAACAGCCTATATGTTGACACGTACAGATAGATAAGACTAAACATTCACTTCAGGGGGGCGTGAGAAATAACAGCCTATATGTTGACACATACAGATAGATAACACAATAAACATTCACTTCAGGAGGGCCCGGAGACATATTAGCCTATATGTTGACACATATAGATAGATAAGACTAAACATTCACTTCAGGGGGGGGGCGTGAGAAATAATAGCCTATATGTTGACACATCAGATAGCTAAATAAACATTCACTTCAGGGGGGGCGTGAGGAATAACAGCCTATATGTTGACACATACAGATAGATAACACAATAAAAATTTGCTTCAGGGCGGGCGTGAGAAATAATAGCCTATATGTTGACACATACATATAGATAACACAATAAACATTCACTTCAGGGGGGGGCGTGAAAAGTTTTTTTGTTCCCTAAAATTTTACTGTGAGCATGAGAGGTAATGGCGTATATGTTGACACATACAGATAGATAACACAATTCACTTCAGGGGGGGCGTGAGAAATAATAGCCTATATGTTGACACATATCAGACAGATCAATCAACATTCACTTCAGGGGGGGCGTGAGAAATAATAGCCTATATGTTGACACATATCAGACAGATCAATAAACATTCACTTCAGGAGGGGGCGTGAGAAATAATAACTTATATGTTGACACATACAGACAGATAACACAATAAACATTCACTTTGGGGGGGGGGCGTGAGAAATTATAGCCCATATGTTGACACATATCAGACAGATCCATAAACATTCACTTCAGGGGGGCGTGAGAAATAATAGCCTATATGTTGACACATACAGATAGCTAAATAAACATTCACTTCAGGGGGGGGAGTGAGAAATAATAGCCTATATGTTGACACATATCAGACAGATCCATAAACATTCACTTCAGGGGGGGCGTGAGAAATAATAGCCTATATGTTGACACATCAGATAGCTAAATAAACATTAACTTCAGGGGGGGGGCGTGAGGAATAACAGCCTATATGTTGACACATACAGATAGATAACACAATAAAAATTTGCTTCAGGGGGGGCGTGAGAAATAATAGCCTATGTGTTGACACATACATATAGATAACACAATAAACATTCACTTCAGGGGGGGGCGTGAAAAGTTTTTTTGTTCCCTAAAATTTTACTGTGAGCATGTGAGGTTATGGCGTATATGTTGACACATACAGATAGATAACACAATTCACTTCAGGGGGGGGGGCGTGAGAAATTATAGCCTATATGTTGACACATATCAGCCAGATCAATAAACATTCACTTCAGTAGGAGGCGTGAGAAATAATAGCCTATATGTTGACACATATCAGCCAAATCAATAAACATTCACTTCAGGAGGGGGCGTGAGAAATAATAGCCTATATGTTGACACATACAGATAGATAACACACTAAACATTCACTTTGGGGGGGGGGGCGTGAGAAATTATAGCCCATATGTTGACACATATCAGACAGATCCATAAACATTCACTTCAGGGGGGCGTGAGAAATAATAGCTTATATGTTGACACATACAGATAGCTAAATAAACATTCACTTCAGGGGGGGAGTGAGAAATAATAGACTATATGTTGACACATATCAGACAGATCCATAAACATTCACTTCAGGGGGGGCGTGAGAAATAATAGCCTATATGTTGACACATCAGATAGCTGAATAAACATTCACTTCAGGGGGTGGCGTGAGGAATAACAGCCTATATGTTGACACATACAGATAGATAACACAATAAAAATTTGCTTCAGGGGGGGCGTGAGAAATAATAGCCTATGTGTTGACACATACATATAGATAACACAATAAACATTCACTTCAGGGGGGGGCGTGAAAAGTTTTTTTGTTCCCTAAAATTTTACTGTGAGCATGTGAGGTTATGGCGTATATGTTGACACATACAGATAGATAACACAATTCACTTCAGGGGGGGGCGTGAGAAATTATAGCCTATATGTTGACACATATCAGACAGATCAATAAACATTCACTTCAGGGGGGGCGTGAGAAATAATAGCCTATATGTTGACACATATCAGACAGATCCATAAACATTCACTTCAGGGGGGGCGTGAGAAATAATAGCCTATATGTTGACACATACAGATAGCTAAATAAACATTCACTTCAGGGGGGGCGTGAGAAATAATAGCCTATATGTTGACAGATACAAATAGATCAAACAACATTCACTTCAGGGGGGGGGGGGTGAGAAATAATAGCCTTTTTGTTGACACGTACAGATAGCTAACGCAATAAACATTCGCGTCAGGAGGGGGCGTGAGAAATAATAGCCTATATGTTGACACATATCAGACAGATCAATAAACATTCACTTTAGGGGGGGGCGTGAGAAATAATAGCCTATATGTTGACACATACAGATACATTAGAAAAATAAACATTCACTTCACGGTGGGGGGGTGTGAAAAGTTTTTAGTCTGGTATAAAAATGTAACTGTGGGCTGCATCCAAACTGCCCCTTTGATGCATGAAATCAAATCAAATAAAATAAGATCTGTAGAGTTACTAAATAACTATCTTGACACATACAGATAACAAAATAAACGTACATTTTAAGGGGGGCGTGAAAACTAAATAAAATAATTGCGAGCCCATCAAGTGCAAAGACTTTGCTGTCCAACTTCACTTCCTGACAACCTTCAAGTCTCCTCGCCATGAATTATTGATGACTTCCTTATTATCATAGAAGTGAGTCGCCATGGAAATGTGTTCCGCAGCCTGTGTGTGTGTGCGTGCGTGTGTGTGTGTGTGTGTGTGTGTGTGTGTGTGTGTGTGTGTGTGTGTGTGTGTGTGCGTGCGTGCGTGCGTGCGCCCGAGGCCCCAGCGTATCCCAGCATGCACCGGGGCCAGTTCAGCAGCGAGCGCTCGTTCCTCGCACAGCGGGGGGGCCAGCGGCCGGTGGGGGGGGGGGGGTTGGAGATGCCAATGAATGGAGTTTTTGTATCAAAGCTTTTTGATATTTGAATACAAGGTCAGCGCCCCCTGCAGGCTGCTACCTCTTTGCATGCTAGCAGCGTGTATTTACGGCCCCCGCCCTGACCGTCTCAAGGACGCTCCCAGCGTCCGATGAGGTCTCACTTTGAGTCTATTATGTCTACATCAGGGGGGGGACAAACGTTTTCCACGAAGGCCATTTTGGTTGTTGTCAACTTCAGAACCAGTACATTACGTAGATTTTTTATCCCAAGAACTATAGGAAATGCCATTTCAGGAGAAGTTTCGTGCGAATGCGGAAGGGCCAAAGCCGAATTGAGATGCTAACAGCTAGCTCGCTGTCCAGATAGCGTCAAAATAAGCTAAAAAAGTTAGCATGTCAGCTGTACTGTGCTAACAATAGCATACTTACAGTTAGCGTTATTAAAATACCCAAATATACGACACTGAGGTGTATATCTGCTAAATTGGCTAAAAAGGTTAGCATGTCAGCAGTACTATGCTAACAATAGCATACTTACAGCTAGCATTATTAAAATACCCAAATATACGACACTGAGATGTATACTTGCTAAATGAGCTAAAAAAGTTAGCATGTCAGCAGTACTATGCTAACAATAGCATACTTGCAGTTAGCGTTAGTAAAATACCCCAAAATTTGACACTTCGGTGTATATCTGCTAAATTAGCTAAAAAAGTTAACATGGCAGCAGTACTATGTTAACAATAGCATACATGCAGTTAGCATTATTAAAATACCCAAATATACGATACTGAGGTGTACACCTGCTAAATTAGCTAAAAAAGTTAGCATGTCAGCAGTAATATGCTAACAATAGCATACTTACAGTTAGCGTTAGTAAAATACCCAAATATCCGACACTGAGGTGTATATCTGCTAAATTAGCTAAAAAAGTTAACATGTCAGCAGTACTATGCTAACAATAGCATACTTACAGTTAGCGTTAGTAAAATACCCAAATATCCGCACTGATGGGTATACCTGCTAAATTAGCTAAAAAGGTTAGCATGTCAGCAGTACTATGCTAACAATAGCATACTTACAGTTAGCATTATTAAAATACCAAAATATACGACACTGAGATGTATACTTGCTAAATTAGCTAAAAAAGTTAACATGTCAGCAGTACTATGCTAACAATAGCATACTTGCAGTTAGCGTTAGTAAAATACCCCAAAATTTGACACTTCGGTGTATATCTGCTAAATTAGCTAAACAAAGTTAACATGGCAGCAGTACTATGCTAACAATAGCATACATGCAGTTAGCATTATTAAAATACCCAAATATACGACACTGAGGTGTACACCTGCTAAATTAGCTAAAAAAGTTAGCATGTCAGCAGTACTATGCTAACAATAGCATACTTACAGTTAGCGTTAGTAAAATACCCAAATATACGACACTGAGGTGTACACCTGCTAAATTAGCTAAAAAAGTTAGCATGTCAGCTGTACTATGCTAACAATAGCATACTTACAGTTAGCGTTAGTAAAATACCCAAATATCCGACACTGAGGTGTATATCTGCTAAATTAGCTAAAAAAGTTAACATGGCAGCAGTACTATGCTAACAATAGCATACATGCACTTAGCATTATTAAAATACCCAAATATACGACACTGATGGGTATACCTGCTAAATTAGCTAAAAAAGTTAGCATGTCAGCAGTACTATGCTAACAATAGCATACTTGCAGTTAGCGTTAGTAAAATACCCCAAAATTTGACACTTAGGTGTATATCTGTTAAATTAGCTAAAAAAGTTAGCATGTCAGCAGTACTATGCTAACAATAGCATACTTACGGTTAGCATTAGTAAAATACCAAAATATACGACACTGCTACCAGTTAAATTAGTAAAAAAAAAAAAAAAATGACATACCAATGTTAGCATGTTGAAATACTGTGCCAACATATAGTACTTTGCGAAGTATACCTAAAAAATGTGTTAAAAATGCTAGCATAGTAGCGTTAGCATACCAACATGTTACTCTGGTATGAATAGTTATTTGGGGTGCACAAAAAAATCGATTCACATCCGAATTGCGATTCTTCTAAATCAATTCAAAATGTTCAAAAAACTTTAAAAAATAAATACAATTCTAACCTATTACTATAATTATACAAACCCCAAAAGCAGTGAAGTTGTCACGTTGTGTAAATGGTAAACAAAAACAGAATACAATGATTTGCAAATCATTTTCAACTTATATTCAATTGAATAGACTGCAAAGACAAGATATTTCATGTTCACACTGAGAAACCTGATTTTTTTTGCAAATAATTATTGCAAACAAGTTGTCACAGGGGCATTTTTACCACTGTGTTACATGGCCTTTCCTTTTAACAACACTCAGTAAACGTTTGGGAACTGAGGAGACACATTTTTGAAGCTTCTCAGGTGGAATTATTTCCCATTCTTGCTTGATGTACAGCTTAAGTTGTTCAACAGTCCGGGGGTCTCCGTTGTGCTATTTTAGGCTTCATAATGCACCACACATTTTCAATGGGAGACAGGTCTGGACTACAGGCAGGCCAGTCTAGTACCCGCACTCTTTTACTACGAAGCCACGTTGATGTAACACGTGCCTTGGCATTGTCTTGCTGAAATAAGCAGGGGCGTCCATGGTAATGTTGCTTGGATGGTAACATATGTTGCTCCAAAACCTGTATGTACCTTTCAGCATTAATGTTGCCTTCACAGATGTGTAAGTTACCCATGTCTTGGGCACTAATACACCCCCATACCATCACAGATGCTGGCTTTTACACTTTGCGCCTAGAACAATACGGATGGTTCTTTTCCTCTTTGGTCCGGAGGACACGACGTCCACAGTTTCCAAAAACAATTTGAAATGTGGACTCGTCAGACCACAGAACACTTTTCCACTTTGCATCAGTCCATCTTAGATGAGCTCAGGCCCAGCGAAGCGTTTCTGGGTGTTGTTGATAAATGGCTGTCTCTTTGCATAGTAGAGTTTAAACTTGCACTTGCAGATGTAGCGACCAACTGTAGTTACCGACAGTGGTTTTCTGAAGTGTTCCTGAGCCCATGTGGTGATATCCTTTACACACCGACGTCGCTTTTTGGTGCAGTAGCACCTGAGGGATCCAAGGTCTGTAATATCATGGCTTACGTGCAGTGATTTCTCCAGATTCTCTGAACCTTTTGATGATATTACGGAGCGTAGATGGTGAAATCCTTAAATTCCTTGCAATAGCTGGTTGAGAAATGTTGTTCTGAAACAATTTGCTCAGGCATTTGTTGACAAAGTGGTGACCCTCGCCCCATCCTTGTTTGTGAATGACTGAGCATTTCATGGAAGCTGCTTTTATACCCAATCATGGCACCCACCTGTTCCCAATTAGCCTGTTCACCTGTGGGATGTTCCAAATAAGTGTTTGCATTCCTCAACTCTCTCAGTCTTTTTTGCCACTCGTGCCAGCTTTTTTGGAAACATGTTGCCGGCATTAAATTCCAAATGAGGTAATATTTGCAAAAAATAACACCGTTTCTAAGTGTGAACATTAAGTATCTTGTCTTTGCAGTCTATTCAATTGAATATAAGTTAAAAAGGATTTGCAAATCATTGTATTCTGTTTTTATTTACCATTTACACAACGTGACAACTTCACTGCTTTTGGGGTTTGTAATTATTATACCAAATAGCACATGGCGAGACTCCGTTTGCATCGAGAATCGATTCAGAATCTAATTGTCACCCCAGGAATCGGATTGGATCGTTAGGTGCCCAAAGATTCACACTTTTAATACCTATGAAGTTAACTGGCATATTAACGTAACGTCAAGTAACAAAATATTTGACGCTGAGGTGTACAGCTGCAACGTTTGCCCCGAAAAAAGCTAGCATGCTAACATTACAATGCTAACGATTGTGTTAAAAAATGATGGTCTACATCAGTGTTTTTCAACCTTTTTTGAGCCATTTTTTTTGCGTTGAAAAAAATCCGGCGGCACACCACTAGCAGAAATCAATAAAAAACGAAACTCAGTTGACAGTAAAAAGTCGCAATTGTTGGATATGACTAGGGCGGGGGTCGGCAACCCGCATGCGGCTCTTTAGCGCCGCCCTAGTGGCTCTCCTGAGCTTTTTCAAAAATGTATGAAAAATGGAAAAAGATGAGGGGAAAAAATATATATTTTTTGTGTTAATATGGTTTCTGTATGAGGACAAACATGACACAAACCTCCCTAATTGTTATAAAGCACACTGTTTGTATTAAACATGCTTCACTGATTCGAGTATTTGGCGAGCGCCGTTTTGTCCTACTAATTTTGGCGGTCCTTGAACTCATCGTAGTTTCTTTACATGTATAACTTTCTCCGCCTTTCTAGGACGTGTTTTATGCCACTTCTTTTTCTGTCTCATTTTGTCCACCAAACTTTTAACGTTGTGCGTGAATGCACAAAGGTGAGTTTTGTTGACGTTATTGACTTGTGTGGAGTGCTAAATCGGACATATTTGGTCACTGCATGACTGCAAGCTAAGCGATGCTAACATGCTATTTAGGCTAGCTATATGTACATATTGCATCATTATGCCTCATTTGTAGCTATATTTGAGCTCATTTAGTTTCATTTAAGTCCTCTTAATTCAATGTATATCTCTTGACACACTATATGTAAGATGGCTTTTAATTTTTTGCGGCTCCAGACAGATTTGTTTTAGTATTTTTGGTCCAATATGGCTCTTTCAACATTTTGGGTTGCCGACCCCTGCTTTAAACCATAACCAACCATGCATCACTATAGCTCTTGTCTCAAAGTAGGTGTACTGTAACGACTTATTTGGACTTTTTTGCTGTTTTCCTGAGTGTAATGTTTTACTTCTTGTCTTGCGCCCCTATTTTGGTGGCTTTTTCTTTTTTGGGGGGATATTTTCCTGTAGCAGTTTCATGTCTTCCTTTTTAGCGATATTTCCTGCATCTACTTTGTTTTAGCAATCGAGAATATTTCAGTTGTTTTTATCCTTCTTTGTGTGGACATTGTTGATTGTCATGTCATGATAGGGACGGCGTGGCGAAGTTGGTAGAGTGGCCGTGTCAGCAATCGGAGTGTTGCTGGTTACTGGGGTTCAATCCCCACCTTCAACCTTCCTAGTCACGTCCGTTGTGTCCTTGGGCAAGACACTTCACCCTTGCTCCTGATGGCTGCTGGTTAGCGCCTTGCATGGCAGCTCAAGCCATCAGTGTGTGAATGTGTGTGTGAATGGGTGAATGTGGAAATACTGTCAAAGCGCTTTGAGTACCTTGAAGGTAGAAAAGCGCTATACAAGTATAACCCATTTATCATTATTTATCATTTATGTGCGGATGTACATTTGCTCCACAGTAAGTCTTTGCTGTCGTCCAGCATTCTGTTTTTGTTGACTTTGTAGCCAGTTCAGTTTTAGTTTTGTTCTGCATAGCCTTCCCTAAGCTTCAATGCCTTTTCTTAGGGGCGCTCACCTTTTGTTTATTTATGGTTTAAGCATTAGATACCTTTTTACCTGCACTCTGCCTCCCGCTGTTTCCGACATCTACAAAGCAATTAGCTACCGGCTGCCACCTACTGATATGGAAGAGTATTACACGGTTACTCTGCCGAAATCTAGACAGCACCGACAGTCAACAACAACACATCATTTGCAGACTATAATTACTGGTTTGCAAAAAATATTTTTAACTATAGATGTCCGATAATATCGGCCGATAAATGCTTTAAAATGTAATATCGGAAATTATCGGTATCGGTTTTTTTATTATCGGTATGTTTTTTTTTAATTATAATTTTTTTTTTTTTTATTAAGTCAACATAAAAAACACAAGATACACTTACAATTAGTGCACCAACCCAAAAAAACTCCCTCCCCCATTTACACTCATTCACACAAAAGGGTTGTTTCTTTCTGTTATTAATATTCTGGTTCCTACATTATATATCAATATATATCAATACAGTCTGCAAGGGATACAGTCCGTAAGCACACATGATTGTGCGTGCTGCTGGTCCACTAATAGTACTAACCTTTAACAGTTAATTTGACTCATTTTCATTCATTACTAGTTTCTATGTAACTGTTTTTATATTGTTTTACTTTCTTTTTTATTCAAGAAAATGTTTTTAATTTATTTATCTTTTATTTTATTATTTTTTAACCATACCTGGTTGTCCAAATTAGGCATAATAATGTGTTCATTCCACAACTGTTGATATCGGTATCGCTTGATATCGGTATCGGTAATTAAAGAGTTGGACAATATCAGAATATCGGATATCGGCAAAAAGCCATTTTCGGACATCCCTATTTTTAACCCAAATAGGTGAAATGAGATCATCTCCCACGGCACACCAGACTGTATCTCACGGCCGCGGCACAGTGGTTGAAAAACACTGGTCTACATGATGCATCTGATCTAATGTCATTTAACGTGATCTAAGGAAAACATAAATTATATTTAATATATAATGATAATATTTACATCTTTTTTAATCTTGTTAGCCACACAGTTTGAACAGTAACACTGTGTACTTGGAATATAGGACACAATTGTTATTTTCCTTTTTCCAAATATCTAGATAGAATTGGTCAAACTGTGGACCCCAAAAGCCAAAGAAAAAAGCAGATTTGTACGTGCCTGTCAATCAAACAGGTGTGGTCTCTCCCCGGCAGGTGAGGAGGAGCCGCCATGTTGGCCTCCTGGACCCCCCCGTCTCTCCTCCTCCTCCTCCTCTTCCTCCTGCCCTCGGACTCCTCGGTGCGCTGGGTGAGCCTGCGCGGCGCCCCCCTCCGCCACCTGCTGCTGGACCCCCAGTCCGGGTGGGTGTACGTGGGCGGGGTGGACCACCTGTACCAGCTGACCTCGGACCTGGAGCCCGTGTTCCAGGTGAAGACGGGCCCCCACCTGGACTCCCCCGACTGCCTGCCCCCCATCATACCCGCCCACTGCCCCTCGGCCAGGCCCACCCACAACCACAACAAGCTGCTGCTGCTGGAGGCGGGGCCGGGGGCGGAGCCCGGCAGCGTCATCGTCTGCGGCTCGCTCTACCAGGGCATCTGTGAAAAGAGGTAAGTGGGCGTGGCCTCTGGTGATGTGCGATACCGCTGATTGTCTGTACAATCCGATACCGATACCTGGCGTGCTTGCTCAAATTAAATATTAACATCCATCCATTTTCTACAGCTTGTCCCTTTAACATATTTTTCTAGCATTTTTTAAAAAAGAGCAAAGAATTGGAATGTAATGAGAACAATCTGAACATTTTATACTAATGGTTAATAATATTCACTCATTCACCTATAACACAAAGTTCAATCAATCAATCAATCAATCAATGTTTATTTATATAGCCCTAAATCACAAGTGTCTCAAAGGGCTGTGTTGTCTTTAAAAAAATATTAAAAATATCAAAATGGCCGTCACATATTTGACTTTTCAGTATGCGGCCCTTTTTGGAAAAAGTTTAGACACCCCTATTCTAAACAATTAGAAGCTTTCAAAATATAAAATATACTTAAAATATAGACAAAGTTTAGTTAGTAAAAATAAAATAATACTAACTTATGAATTAATTTAAAAATTACATCAACCATAATAAACAGTATTAAATGTGTAAATGAACATTAATATTAATATTTATTTAGATTATGCAGATAAAGAACCCTATTATTTTTTTTAAAGTATACTCTTACATGGGGAAAAAACGGTAAAAATGTCCGAAAAAAGAGCAAAATAATTAGTATGCAATGAAAAAAACTCGGAAATATTAGAAGCTTTCAAAATAAAAGTAAAATATACTTCAAATATAAACAAAGTTTAGTTAGTAAAAATAAAATAATACTAACTGATTAATTAATTAGAGAAATGACAACAACCATAATAAACAGTGTTAAATGTGTAACTGAATGTTAATAATAAAAAATAGTAAAAATTTAGGAAAAAAATAACAAAAGCTGAACATTTTTAAAGTAATAATTATTATTAATAAACTAATTTACCTATAACTCAAAGTTTTGTCTTTAAATATATATAATATCTGTTTTTAGCATTTTGTTTTAAATACAGAGATATCAGAATGGGTGCCCCATACTTGACTTTTCAATATTTGGCCCTCAGGCTTTCAAAATATAAAATATACTTAAAATATAAACCAAGTTTAGTTAGTAAAAATAAAATAATACTAACTTAGGAATTAATTTAAAAAAATTACAACAACCATAATAAACACTGTTAAATGTGTAACTGAACATTAATATTAATATTTATTTAGATTATGCAGATAAATAACCCTATTATTATTAAAAAAAAGTCTACTCTTACATGGGGGAAAAACTGTAAAAATTTCAGAAAAAAGAGCAAAAAAATTAGTATGCAATGAAAAAAACTCGGAAATGTTAGAAGCTTTCAAAATAAAAGTAAAATATACTTCAAATATAAACAAAGTTTAGTTAGCAAAAATAAAATAATACTAACTTATGAATCAATTTGAAAAATGACAACAACCATAATAAACACTGTTAAATGTGTAACTGAAAATTAATATTAATATTTATTTAGATTATACAGATAAATAACCCTATTATTATTATTTTTTTTCTACTCTTACATGGAGAAAAAACTGTAAAATGTCAGAAAAAAGACCAAAAAAATTAGTATGGAATGAAAAAAACTCGGAAACATTAAAAGCTTTCAAAATAAAAGTAAAATATACTTCAAATATAAACAACGTTTAGTTAGTAGAAATAAAATAATACTAACTTATGAATTAATTTGAAAAATGACAACAACCATAATAAACACTGTTTAATGTGTAACTGAACATTAATAATAATATTTATTTAGGTTATGCAGATAAACAACCAAATTATTATAATTTTTTTTTTTCTATTCTTACATGGAAACAAAACAATAGTAAAAATGTAAGAACAAAGAACAAAAGCTGAACATTTTTAAACTAATAATTCATAATAGTAAAGTAATTTACCTACAACTCAAAGTTGTGTCTTTAAATATATATATATAATATTTGTTTTTAGCATTTTTTTTTAAAATAAAAAAATATCAAAATGGCCCCCAATTATTAAAAATCTGAAATGTTGTAACTAAGAATTTAAAATTATATACTTAGTCACCAATAATACAAAGCTTACACAATATCTGTTTTTAGCAATTTTTAAATAATAAATATCCAAATGGAAAGATATTTGGCACTTATTGAAAAAGTTTACACACCCCTGATCTAAAATATTAGAAGCTTTCAAAGTAAAAGTAAATTATACTTTAAATATAAGCAAAGAAGAAGTAAAAATAATGTAATACTAACTTATGAATTAATCTGAAAAATGACAACAACCATAATAAAAAGTGTTAAATGCAGTGTTTCCCACACATTCATTTATTTGTGGCGGCCCGCCACGAAAGAATTACGTCCGCCACAAATAAAAAGGCAAATCATATAGTTGATGTAGATGCCCATATCGGCTGTACAGATTTACTTTACAAAAGAGAAGTGTAGGATACTTCTCTTGTGGCCTTATTTGTATTTGACTTTATTAAATGTATTTATATTAGAAACACAACATGTGTATATAACAAAGGGTGCAAAGTCTGCAGGCAGTAGGAAACACATGGTTAAGTGTAGGGAGTAAAACTGATGGCAGTCTAAAGTTCAAGATTTTTGGAGCTCTTTGTTCAGTGGATCAGATGTTTGATGAAGCTCTGTGTCTATCTACCACCACTACTGTTTTATGTTTATTTGTTACTGACTGTGGCAGGACACCTCTGCCTCTGTTTCACTTTATGTTGCTGGTAAATAATATGGTTGTAGTAGTAGGCTAAAGTTAAATTATTTAGTATGCACTAATTAAAGGGGCAGAGCTTTATGAGACATTTTAGCTTTTATATTTTATAAGATATATTTTTTGTAAGAACCACAATTAATAAATATATTTCAGTGAATAACTTATTGTTCAAATCTGTATATAAATATGTACATAAAGTGTTGTAATTATATTGTAAAATGGATGGATGGATGGACGTTTAAAACAAAACTGTTATTATTAATTAGTAAGCATACATTTTTTGAGCCTTTTTAGAGAAAATCATATCATTGTAGTAAATTACGCAAATTACTCGATGATGTCATGGTGACCACGCCCATAGCCACGCCCATAGCAACGCCCCCACCGCCACAGGTATCTTGGCAGTTTATGGGAAACACTGAAATGTGAACATTAATATTTATTTAGACTATGCAGTTAAATAACTGTATTATTATTATTTTTATCCTATTCTTACATGGGGAAAAAAACAGTAAAGATCTAACAAAAAAGAGCAAAAAAATTAGTATGCAATGAAAAAAATCTGAAATGTTGTAACTAATAGTTAATAATAATATACCTATAATACAAAGCTGACACAATATCTGTTTTTAGCATTTTTTTAAATAATAAAATATCAAAATACTTTTCAACAGTATGGATAGTTGGATTTGAGAGTTAATATTGGAGCAGAAAAATGTGGTATCGGCGGCATGGACATTTCAGTATCGGTCCGCACATCACTCGTGGTCCGGTGTGGTTCTGACTCGGGTGTGGTTGTGACTTTGTGGTGCAGGAGTGTGTCCAACATCTCCCAGCTGGTCTACCAGTCGTCCAACCCGGTGGACACGGAGTACGTCGCCGCCAACGACCCCCACGTATCCACCGTGGGCATCGTGCTGACCACGGGGGGCGGAGCCGACGGCTCGATGCTGCGTTTCATGCTGGTGGGGCGGGGCTTCACCGGCAAGGGCCTGGGCGACATCCCGCCCATCACGGCGCGCCGTCTTTACCCGGCGGTCTTCCCTCGCCGCGCCTTCGGCCAGGAGGACGAGCTGGGCAAGCTGACCATCGGCAGCTACTCGGAGTACGACAGCCACTTCGTCAAGGCGCTGGCCATCGGCGACCACGTCTACTTCCTCTTCTCGCGGCGGGACGTGCGCTACAAGAGGGAGCACGGCACCTACATGGCCCGCCTCTGCGTCGCCGACCGCGACTTCGACTCCTACGTGGAGGTGCCGCTGCTCTGCCGGGGTGGCCACAACCTGGCCCAGGGGGCGTGGCTCGGCCGGCGCTCGGGAAAGCCCGCGCTCTTCGTGGCCATGGCGGCCGGCTGGGCGCCCACGTCGGTGTCCACGGACAAGTCGGCGCTGTGCATCTACGGCGTGGAGGAGCTGGACGCCGCCATGAAGGCGGCGCGGGTGTCGTGCTACACCAAAGGAGGGCGCGGGGTCAAAGGGCAGGAGGAGGAGGCCTACGTGGTCTACACGTCCTCGTCTCACTGCCTCACCCTCCCCGAGGTAAACACTCCCAGCATGCACTGGGGCATTCAGACGCGGGAAAGGTTGGTCAGCAAGATGACAACTTGTCACTGTGGTGATGTCATCGCAGATTACAACATGTTGACTGACCTCAATACTCACTCACTGTGTGTGTGTGTGTGTGTGTGTATGTGTGTGTGTGTGTGTGTGTGTGGATTACAGTTGATAGCCTCAGCAGCTGGAATCATCAGCAGACAGCTGTCACTCAAACACAGCTGGAAGTATCTGATCTGACCCACAAAACACACTTACACACACGCACACATTTTTTATTACAACACACACACATTCTTGTATTTCTTACCATCTTGAGACCTGAGAAAAAAGCCTACCTCTTTCTAGATATATAAAGATGTGTATTTACAACATTAATAATATATACATACTATGCAAATATAAAAAAAGCTTGTTGTGAAAAATGAGTTGGAATTTCACAAGAAAAATGTCACAATTTCACAAGAAAAACTTCGAATTTTGGCGGTTATAATAAAAGTCCTCATTTTACTCAACGCAAGTCAAAGTGTTACAATAAAAACTGAACGTTTGTGCAATATTACGATAAAAGTTGGAATTTTACTCAATAACAGTCGCAATTTGGCAAGAAAAGCTTAACATTTAGCCAATTTTATAAAAAAGAGTCGTCATTTTACTCCACAAAAGCCACAATTTTATAAGGAAACTTTAACATTTTGGCAATATTATAATAACAATCTGAATTTTTACTTGGCAAAATGATGACAAACGTCATAATTT
>NC_084737.1:14630891-14638391 GCF_033978785.1 Entelurus aequoreus
TCATTGGATTCCACACTCTCTCCTTTTTCTATTGTGGATCACGGATTTGTATTTTAAACCACCTCGGATACTATATCCTCTTGAAAATGAGAGTCAAGAACGCGAAATGGACATTCACAGTGACTTTTATCTCCACAACAATATATCGGCGAACCTCTTTAGCTACGGAGCTAACGTGATAGCATCTGGTTACTGACTTTTATCTCCACGACAATATATTGGCGAACCTCTTTAGCTACGGCGCTAACGTGATAGCATCTGGCTCAAATGCAGATAGAAACAAAATAAATAAATCCCTGACTGGAAGGATAGACAGAAGATCAACAATACTATTAAACCATATACATGTAAATACACGGTTAATAATTCTCAGCCTGGCAAAGCTTAACAATGCTGTTGCTAACGACGCTGAAGCTAACTTAGCAACCGGACCTCACAGAGCTATGATAGAACATTAGTGCTCCACCTACGCCAGCCAGCCCTCATCTGCTCATCAACACCCGTGCTCACCTGCGTTCCAGCGATCGACGGCGCGACGAAGGACTTCACCCGATCACAGATGCGGTTGGCGGCCAGCGTTGGCTAGCGCGTCTGCTATCCAAGTAAGTCCTCCTTGTTGTGTTGCTGCAGCCAGCCGCTCGAGTCATACCAAAGACTATAAAAATGGGACCCATTACCTCCCTGCTTGGCACTCAGCATCAAGGGTTGGAATTGGGGGTTAAATCACCAAAATGATTCCCGGGCGCGGCGCCGCTGCTGCCCACTGCTCCCCACTGCTCCCCAAGGGGATGGGTCAAATGCAGAGGACAAATTTCACCACACCTAGTGTGTGTGTGACAATCATTGGTACTTTAACTTTAACTTTAATGCACCGATCCCACCTACAACTTTCTTCTTTGCAGTCTCCATTGTTCATTAAACAAATTGCAAAAGATTCACCAACAGAGATGTCCAGAATACTGTGGAATTTTGAGATGAAAACAGAGCTTTTTGTATTGGCTTCAATGGGCTACCGATACTCCTGTTTCACTGGCTACGTCACGCGCATACGTCATCATCCAAAGGCATTTTCAACCGGAAGTTTAGCGGGAAATTTAAAATTGCACTTTATAAGTTTATAAGTTATTGGCATGTGTTGCAATGATAAGATTTCATCATTGATATATAAACTATCAGACTGCGTGGTCGGTAGTAGTGGGTTTCAGTAGGCCTTTAATTGGCTCTTGAACACGGTTCGAAAAAATAAAAAACTTTGTATAGTGAAACAGAGTTCCCCTTAAGAAACAATGTAAACATGAATAATTGGTTCCAGCCTCGACAAAAGTTTTATTTTGAAAACCTTCCTTTGACGTGAGATCCACCCAGGAGCGGATAGACTTTTGTAGGATAGACTTGTGGGGAAATGACATGTTTGTGTTATTAGTGTTATTGTTTTCAACGTGGCCAAATCCTGGAGGGACTTTTTTGAATAGCCAGTGTGGAGTACTGTCGGCCATGACAGGAAGTGCAGCGTCTTACGTTTGTCCGCCGCAGATGTTCCCGCCAACACGAGTGTGAGCGCCACCTTCAGGCCAACAACTGGATCTGGAGCTTCGACCAGTCCAAGCGGTGCGTGACGGTGCGCAGCGTGCAGCCGGCCAATCAGAGCAGAGACGAGCAGACTCAGGTAGCTGCAACAGGAAGTGGCGATCGGTGTCCCCGGCACCGACGGCGTCCCGGTCTTGTCTCGGCAGGTAACGCTGTCCCTGGCCCTGCTCCCCGTCCTCTCGGCGACCGAGTCTCTCTCCTGTGTCTTTCGCGGCCTTCCCCCTGGCCCCGCCTCCATCGCCGGCACCAGCGTCACCTGCCGCTCCCCCTCGCCGGAGCTCCTGCCGCCGCCGCCCTCAGGACGCGGTGAGTCCACACGGCCGCCGGCTCTCTGAGACTATCACGTGACCGACTCGCCCGCCTGTTGCAGATCACGTGACCCTGCCCGTGTCGCTGATGTTTGGTCAGGTGACCATTGCCGCGGCCGACGTGGCCTTCTACGACTGCGGCGCCGTCGGCCGCCTCAACCGCAGCTCCCAGTAAGACGCACGGTGACGCGCGGCCAGGCGGGCGCCACATTCAACCATGATGTGTTTCAGGTGTTTGGCGTGTGTGGACAGCGCCTGGAAGTGCAACTGGTGTCCTCTGGACCAACAATGTACTCACAGAGACACCTGCGCCAGCCGACACGTCATCCTCAACCAGAGAGTGAGCCTGTCCGCCTGTTTACCTGTCTGGCTGTCTCCCAACCCGTCTGTCTGCCAGCAGGACTCCTCCGGTCCGGGCCAGTGTCCTCTGGTCTTCGGTCTTCAGAGTTCCGCCTTGGTTCCCGTGGGCATGACGAGCAGTGTGGTTCTGAAGGCGCGGAACCTGCAGGTCTACAAGGTGAGAAGAAACCACAGTCTTTGGCTACGTTCACTCTCCAATTTGTTTGTTTTTTGTCAAATCCGATCTTTTTAGTGGCCGTTCACGTTACTAAAAAATAATAAAAGTAGAGATGTCCGATAATATCAGCCTGCCGATATAATCGGCCGATAAATGCGTTAAAATGTAATATCGGAAATTATCGGTATCGTTTATTTTTTTGGTTTTTTATTTTTTATTTTTATTAATCAACATAAAAAACACAAGATACACTTACAATTAGTGCACCAACCCAAAAAACCTCCCTCCCCCATTTACACTCATTCACACAAAAGGGTTGTTTCTTTCTGTTATTAATATTCTGGTTCCTACATTATATATCAATATATATCAATACAGTCTGCAAGGGATACAGTCCGTAAGCACACATGATTGTGCGTGCTGCTGGTCCACTAATAGTACTAACCTTTAACAGTTAATTTTACTCATTTTCATTTATTACTAGTTTCAATGTAACTGTTTTTATATTGTTTTACTTTCTTTTTTATTCAAGAAAATGTTTTTAATTTATTTATCTTATTTTATTTTATTAATTTTTTTTAAAAGTACCTTATCTTCACCATACCTGGTTGTCCAAATTAGGCATAATAATATGTTAATTCCACGACTGTATATATCAGTATCGGTTGATATCGGTATCTGTAATTAAAGAGTTGGACAATATCGGAATATCGGATATCGGCAAAAAGCCATTATCGGACATCCCCAAATAAAAGAATACAATTTCTAATGTGAATGCAATCTGACCCGCACGCAGAAGTAAACATGGCTTCCCCGGTCTCAATTTGTGGCACTTTCAAGGATTTTGTGCCATCAAAATCAACAATTTCTGAACCGAACTATTGCGGGTAGAAGATTAAGAAGGAAGAGGACAAGTATTTTGGCTCTGGCAGTTTTACGGGAGATTAGTCGGAGACAGGAGTGGTTTTAGGAACTTTAACGTGAGTTCCAAAACATTTCAATTCCACCTGCTTTCTGCTTCGTTGTCAAATTTTTATTTTGTAACCGTGTATTTTCGCGAATAATTGGTTTTTGGTGACGTTCCGGTGGGATGAATGCCCTATCCGATTTATATCTACGTACGAAAGAGGCCTGGGTCGGACGTGAAAAATTTGGAATTGCACTGTTCACACTGACATGAAAAAATCCGATACGGGTCACATACGGGCCAAAAAATCGGAACTGACTTGCAGTGTGAACGAGTCCTTAGGCTACGTCCACACCGGATGGTCGGATGTCCGATTCTGATTTTTTTGTCAAATCCGATCTTTTTAGTGGGCGTTCACATTACTAAAAAAATGCGATTTCTAATGTGAACGTAATCCGACCCATCAAATGAAAAATTCGGAATTGCACTGTTCACACTAGGGCTGGGCGATATGACTAAAAAATGTATCACGATATAAGTGTTTCATATCAGTCGATATCGATAATTATTGATTAAAAAAAACAAAAAACTATTCTAAATAAAGACCAGGAGAAAAAAGGCTGAATTTAAATACTTTTATTTTAAATATAACCTTTAACCTTTAGAACGAGGTCAGCATTATGAAAAACAGTCAAATAAATGAAAATACTGGTCGATGTGCAAATATTGACATTAAATAAATGCTTAATCCAACAAAATGTGCAAAGTATTGTAATTAAGAAATGAGTAGTGTACAACTCAGGCTTTAAAGCCATATTGGTAACAATATATGCAAATAAATAACAGTCACATTAAGCAAGCAGAAACAAACATGTCTTACAGAATATTGTAAACATCGGAATAAACTTGCGTCGGAACATCTGTGACAAAACAAACCTGTTACCCTCTTCAGTCATTTATGGAAAAATCAAACCAACTTCAGTATCTCCTTTTCCACGGATTCCCTGCACATTGTGTAATGGAATAGCTGTCTTGGAAAAGTGCTTTCGGCCAGGTAGAACATAACGGGGGTCGAGCACGTGTATGAGATTCTTGTACCCAGACTTCTCAACTATGCTGAGCGGTAGCATGTCCTTCGCTAATTGATACACGACTGCATCCGTTATTTCTTTATAACGTTTTGAATTTTTGTCGTATGGCACTGCTGCCGAGTAATACTGTCTGCGGCAACAACAGACCACCATCGAGACGATGGTGGTCTGTTGTTGCCGCTTCGGTGCTGTTCCACTTGCACCGGCTGATGTAGATGGTTGTGGCTGTTTGATACTGCTGTACTCCAGCGGGTGAGAGCGGCTCAGGTGGTAAAATAAGTTTGTTGTGTTAGCAGACTTGGTCGTGTTCCCAGACATGGTCGGGACGACGACCTTGCAAAGTTTGCAGACAGTATTACTCTGATTCGTATCGGATTTTTAAAAATCCAAAATACTGCCAAACTGGTGACGTGACGTTTCTTTTTTTATTTACAATTTCCTCTCGTGCTGCCGCACTCATATTCCCGTTTCGTTTCATTCCTCGTCGTCAGCTAGCCGTTGTTGCTTTTTTTTTTTTTTTTTCCTGTTAGCATTTCCCAGAATGCCTTGCGGTTCAGGCTCGGCCGTGATAGGTCGAGAGGCCAAAGCCCTTCCTCTGCCTACACCCCCCAAAATGCCGTGCGGTTCCGGCTCCACCTTTCTTTCTATTTTTTTCTAACAGAACTCAGTGAAATTATCGAACGTTCTATCGACCCCATTTTCTATTGATATTGATCACATGTCTATCGCGATATATATTGTTATTGTTTTATCGCCCAGCCCTAGTTCACACGGACATGAAAAAAATCAGATACAGGTCGCATACGGGCAAAAAAATCGGAATTGACAGGAGTGGTTTAAGGAACTTTAACGTGAGTTCCTAAAACATTTGAATTCCACCTGCTTTCTGCTTCGTTGTCAAATGTTTATTTTGTAACAGTGTATTTTGGCAAATAATTTTGACGTTTATCGATTTTTGGTGTCATTCCGGTGGAATGAATGCGATATCCGATTTATATCCACGTACAAAAGAGGCCTGGGTCGGACGTGAAAAATTCAGAATTGCACTGTTCTCATAGACATGAAAACATTCAATACAAGTGGCATACAGGCAAAAAATTCGGAACTGTGAACGAGGCCTCCACACTGCAGGGTCGGATGTACGATTCAGATTTTTTTGTCAAAGGCGATCTTTTTAGTGGCCGTGCACTTTACCAAAAAATTTGATTTCTAATGTGAACGTAATTTGACCCGTCATATGAACAATTTGTAATTGCACTGTTCACACTGACATGAAAACATCCGATATGGGCAAAAAAATCAAAATTGACCTGCAGTGTGAACGAGTCCTTAGACCAGACCTGGGCAAATTATACCGTCCGCATACGAACATTCCAAAATAATTTTTTTTAGACCTTTAACATCAAAACTGTAGTCACCATTATGATGTGCAGTGATGTTTTCAAATTACCGTAAGTCTTGAACTATAGAAAGTATTTCAGTGGTTGGAATCTGCACTTTTGAGTGTCATACCAGTTATTACGGTAATCTGCGTCACAGTGTGGGCGGGGTTTGTTTCCACAGTTTGTTTACAGAGCAGATTTTTACAACAAAGTTTCTCAGGAAAGTGATATTATATCAGACTCCAGGTGTTTGCTACCCTTTGTGTTCATATTTCGCCATGTTTGTTGTCGCGTTTTGCTTGATGGTAAAAGATGTCGATCAAGGAGGGGGTATGAGAAGTAAATAGAGGAGCGACGTTCATAATATTCAGTGTTTTATTGTTCATAGTTAATATTGTGTTTGTTTTTTATGTCCATTCTGGGTGTCTCATTCAGTCAAAATATGTAAAATTCCATTTTTTGAGGTGGTCTGTCATAAGGTTTTTAGCATTCTATCACACATTGTGAGTTCTCCCTTTAGTGTTCTTGAAAAAAGGGACCCAATAAGACATACTGTAGTGTATATATATAAAAATGTGTGTGTATATATGTACATATTTATGTATATATGTATGTATTAGGGTTGTCCCGATACCAATATGTATACAAAATGTATTTCAGTACTTTTCTAAATAAAGAGGACCACAAAAAATGTCATTATTGTCTTTATTTGAACAAAAAAATCTTAGGGTACATTAAACATATGTTTATTATCGCAATTTAGTCCTTAAATAAAATAGTGAACATACTAGACAACTTGTCTTTTAGTAGTAAGTAAACAAACAAAGGCTCCTAATTTAGTCTGCTGACGTATGCAGTAACATATTGTGTCATTTATCTACCTATTATTTTGTCTACATTATGAGGGACAAACTGTAAAAATTGATTATTAATCCACTTGTTAATTTACTGTTCATATCTGGTTATTTTCTGTTTTAACATGTTCTATCTACACTTCTGTTAAAATGTAATAATCACTTATTCTTCTGGTTCTTTGATACTTTACATTAGTTTTGGATGATACCACAAATTTGGGTATCAATCCGATACCAAGTAGTCACAGGATCATACATTGGTCATATTCAAAGTCCTCATGTGTCCAGGGGCGTATTTCCTGACTTTATAAACATAATATGAATTTTTTTTAAACAAAAAAGTCAGATTAGGTGTGTAGTGTAAACAGGGGCCAGTGGAGGAAGTGTCCATCACCATGACAACCGAGGAACAACATTGTGTGTATGTGTGTGTGTGTGCAGGACGAGGCTCCCTATGTGTGTGTGGTGGACCTGGAGGGTGTCCAAGTCAACCTGACAGCTGATGTCCAGAAAAGCCAGGACAACACACACACTTTCACCTGCGGACCCCACCAGGTAACACACACACACACACATACACAAAGACACTGACACACACACACACACACACTTTCACTTGCAGACCCCACCAGGTAACACACACACACACACACACACACGTACACAAAGACACTGACGCACACACACTTTCACCTACAGACCCCACCACGTAACACACATACACAAAGACACTGACACACACACACACACACACACACACACTTTCACCTACAGACCCCACCACGTAACACACATACACAAAGACACTGACACACACACACACACACACACACACACTTTCACCTACAGACCCC
>NC_084737.1:14640891-14683391 GCF_033978785.1 Entelurus aequoreus
ACACACACACACACACACTTTCACCTGCAGACCCCACCAGGTAACACGCACACACACACACACACACGTAAACAAAGACACTGACACACACACACACACACACACACACACACACTTTCACCTGCAGACCCCACCAGGTAACACGCACACACACACACCCAGGTACACAAAGACACTGACACACACACCTGTCTGTTGTAGTTTGACTACGCTGTCAGTCAGCTGGTTTATTCGGCGGCCATCTTCCTGAGGACAGGAACCCGACGCATCGACACTTTACCTGGTCTTCAACGTAAGAGCATCACCTGTGTGTGTCCGTGTGTGAGTGTGTGTGTGTGTGTGTGTGTGTGTGTGTGTGTGTGTGTGTGTGTGTGTGTGTGCGCACGCTGACGTGTTACCTGTGCTATCCAGTCCAGTTGTACAACTGCTCGGCCGGCCAATCAGATTGCTCGCAGTGCCGGGCGGTCCCTAAGGAGTACGGCTGCGTGTGGTGCGGCGGAAGCCCCGCCCCCAGCTGCGTCTACAACCAATCGTGCGCCGGCGTGCCCGCCGACACCTGCCCGCCCCCGCAGATCACGCAGGTGAGCGATCCGCTCCGTCTCGCTCGTCCTCGCGCCGGTCGCCACGGGAAACGTCCGACGTGTCTGTCTGCAGGTGCACCCCCGCTCCGGTCCACTGGAGGGCGGAGTCTTATTGACCATCAGCGGCAGCAACATGGGGATGAGCTACCACGATGTGATGGGCGGAGTCACGGTGGCAGGTGTGCTGTGCCCCCCCCAACCTGAAGAGTACCAAATATCCACCAGGTACACACACACACACAAACACGCACACACACACACACACACACATTCTCGTATTTGTTACCTTCTTGAGACCTGAAAAAAAAGCCCACCTCTTTAGGACCACCCTTTCTAGATATATAAAGATGTGTATTTACAACATTAATAATATATACATACTATGCAAATATAAAAAAGCTTGTTGTGAAAAATTAGTTGGAATTTCACCAGAAAAAGGTCACAATTTCACAAGAAAAACTTGGAATTTTGTCAGTATTATAATAAAAGTCGTAATTTTACTCAACAACAGTCGCAATTTTACAAGAAAAGCTTAAAATTAGAGATGTCCGATATTATCGGCCGATAAATGCTTTAAAATATAATATCGAAAATTATCGGTATCGGTTTCAAAAAGTAAAGTTTATGACTTTTTAAAACGCCGCTGTGTACACGGACGTAGGGAGAAGTACAGAGCGCCAATAAACCTTAAAGGCACTGCCTTTGCGTGCCGGCCCAATCACATAATATCTACGGCTTTTCACACACACAAGTGAATGCAAAGCATACTTGGTCAACAGCCATACAAGTCACACTGAGGGTGACCGTATAAACAACTTTAATACTATTACAAATATGCGCCACACTGTGAACCCACACCAAACAAGAATGACAAACACATTTCGGGAGAACATCCGCACCGTAACACAACATAAACACAACAGAACAAATACCCAGAACCCGTTGAAGCACTAACTCTTCCGGGACGCTACAATATATAAACCCCCCGCCCACCTCAACCTCCTCATGCTCTCTCAGGGAGAGCATGTCCCAAATTCCCAGCTGCTGTTTTGAGGCATGTTAAAAAAAATAATGCACTTTGTGACTTCAATAATAAATATGGCAGTGCCATGTTGGCATTTTTTTTCCATAACTTGAGTTGATTTATTTTGAAAAAACCTTGTTACATTGTTTGATGCATCCAGTGGGCCATCACAACAAAACTAGGCATAATAATGTGTTAATTTCACGACTGTATATATCGGTATCGGTTGATATCGGAATCGGTAATCAAGAGTTGGACGATATCGGCAAAAAAGCCATTATCGGACATCTCTGCTTAAAATGTTTGGCAATATTACGAAAAGGGTCGTAATTTTACTCGATAAAAGTCACAATTTTATAAGAAAACTTTAAAATGTTGGCAATATTATAATAATAATCGGAATTTTACTTTACTGTTTTACAAGAACAACAAAAAAATGGGCAATATTGTGATAAAATTTAAATTTTTGTATGACAAATGTCACCATTTTGCATTAAAAAGTAATACTTTTACATAAAAAAAAGTAATGGTTTTACGAGAAAATATTGCAATATTACAGAAACGTGAGAAATTGTTCCCAATTTTATAAGAAAAAAGTCGACACATCGTGAGAAAAAGACTGCTTTTAGTTCTTTTTGTTTGTTTGTAGTTGTTTTTTTATCTTCATTATTTACTTCAAGTTATGACAGTATGTCTCTGTATACATATTTATTTTGTTTTTTTAATTAATTTTGGCCAAAGGGGGCGCATTTCATTTTCTTACACACACTTGTTATTACATATGTTGACCAGAGAGGGGGGCACTTAAAATTGTTACACACACTTGTTATTTCATATGTTGACCAGAGGGGGAGCACTTTTAAAAGCGACACACAGTCAATGTGAAAAATCCCTCCTTTTTGGGACCACCCTCATTTTGATAGATGTCACCACCAGGGGTGCTAATGAGACATTCTCTATTAGATGCAATGTTATTGGGACCATGATTTATGTCATCATTTGTTCACACCTCCTCATATGGAAGATACTTTTCCTTCTTAGAAATACAAGAACACACACACACACACGCCAGTCATACATTTGCGTTTTGTGCCGACTGCAGGGTTGTGTGTCGACTGCAGGCCAGCCAGAAGCAGAGGGCGGGGCCTGTCCTCGTTACCGTGGGAACAGGCCCACCAGGAAGGTCCATCATCAACTTCAACTATCAGGTGAGGGCAAGTCGGACACGCTGGGAAGAAAAGCGAAAGGGGCAAAGTTAGAACGCTGTCGTCTTCAGGACCCTCGGATCCTGGACCTGACCCCTAACAGAGGTCCACTCTCTGGAGGGACCCGGGTGACCGTCAGAGGACGACAGCTGCTGACGGGCCAGACGTCCAACCTGAGCGTCTTCCTGGGGTCACACCCCTGCTACACGTGTGTGCCACGCCCACTTCCTGTTCCTACTTTGTGTTCCTCGGTCCTACTTTGTGCCGGTATAACAGGGTTTGTAAATAGAACAGTTTGTATAATGAAGCAAATTATAACCTAAACATGAATAATTGGTTCCATCCTGGACAAAAGTCCATATTTTCATCTATTAGGATTCAAATACTACGCGCTAAACAGCATGTGCAGACTATAAAACAGCGTGTACTATTAGTCGCCGTGCTGCGTGTGATCTACTAAGACTGCGTCTGCATTTTAGGGTGTACTATGCGGCTCTTGCCATGGAGACACTTATTTACTGGACATTCTGTGGCATTTTGCTTTGTTTTCAAACATGCAGCAGACACGTACCAATTTTTTATGGGCATTTTAGAAGCAGTGCATCGACAATGGAACCCCGAAAGTGCGCTCATGGGAGAGCGTGCGCTGGAATGTTCCAGGCGCAAAAAATGCGTGCTACAAGAAGTATTTTTTTCATACAGTGTAAAAGAAAAAAACTAACGTGAAAATTATATTGTTGAACTGACAATTTGTCTAATATTTTATTTTTGAGAGTATATACGTATATATATATATATATATATATATATATATATATATATATATATATATATATATATATATATATATCTATATATATATATATATATATATATATATATATATATATATATATATATATATACTGTATATATATATATATATATATATATATATATATATATATATATATATACTGTATATATATACATATATATACACTACCGTTCAAAGGTTTGGGGTCACATTGAAATGTCCTTATTTTTGAAGGAAAAGCACAGTACTTTTCAATGAAGATAACTTTAAACTAGTCTTAACTTTAAAGAAATACACTCTATACATTGCTAATGTGGTAAATGACTATTCTAGCTGCAAATGTCTGGTTTTTGGTGCAATATCTACATAGGTGTATAGAGGCCCATTTCCAGCAACTATCACTCCAGTGTTCTAATGGTACAATGTGTTTGCTCATTGGCTCAGAAGGCTAATTGATGATTAGAAAACCCTCGTGCAATCATGTTCACACATCTGAAAACAGTTCAACTCGTTACAGAAGCTACAAAACTGACCTTCCTTTGAGCAGATTGAGTTTCTGGAGCATCACATTTGTGGGGTCAATTAAACGCTCAAAATGGCCAGAAAAAGAGAACTTTCATCTGAAACTCGACAGTCTATTCTTGTTCTTAGAAATGAAGGCTCAAACACAAAATTGTTTGGGTGAGCCCAAACTTTTGAACGGTAGTATATAATATATATATATATATATATATATATATATATATATATATATATATATATATATATATATATATATATATATATATAGTCGAGGTTTCTGTGGTTTATCCGTTATACAGTGCTCAATACCGGGGTAGAGCGGAATATACCTTAGGTCAGGAAAAAACACAGATGCTATATCATCCCTACAAGCCTGTTTCGCAGGTTTCCCTGCTCGTCAGTGGATTTTATAAAATAAAATAAAATCAGGGAAACCTGTGAAACAGGCTTGTAGGGATGATATAGCCTCTGTGTTTTTTCCTGACCTAACGTGTGTGTGTATATATATATATATACATATACATATATATATATATATATATATATATACATTTTATGGGCATTTTAGAAGCAGTGCATCGACAATGGAACCCCGAAAGTGCGCTCATGGGAGAGCGTGCGCTGGAATGTTCCAGGCGCAAAAAATGCATGCGACAAGAAGTCTTTTTTTTCATACAGTGTAAAAGAAAAAAACAAACGTGAAAATGATATTGTTGAACTGACAATTTGTCTAATATTTTATTTTTGAGAGTAAATATATATATATATATATATATATAGTCGAGGTTTCTGTCGTTTATCCGTTATACAGGGGATTTTATAAAATAAAATGAAATCCCCTGACGAGCAGGGAAACCTGCGAAACAGGCTTGTAGGGATGATATAGCCTCTGTGTTTTTTCCTGACCTAACGTATATTCCGCTCTACCCCGGGCATATTGTAGCGTCCCGGAAGAGTTAGTGCTGCAGGGGGTTCTGGGTATTTTTTCTGTTGTGTTTATGTTGTGTTACGGTGCGGATGTTCTCCCGAAATGTGTTTGTCATTCTTGTTTGGTGTGGGTTCACAGTGTGTCCATGATGCCGCGCCCCCTTGGCGGAGATCGAAACCGAAAGTTAACTTGCTGTATGCGTTGGACACACACACAAATCTTACCGCTCTGCCTCGGTTAATCTTCTTTGCGACAGTGTCGACAACGCTGTGGATACTTTACTGAACGTTTCGAACCCCCGTATTGTTTTTCTTCTGATTCAAGTTGAGCGTGCAAAACTGGAAAAAAAAAAAAAGTTGCAAAAAGGTAGCACACTGAGTGAGGAGTGTGCTGCCGGGCACAAAATGGCTGCCGTGCAGGTACACAATAGGCTATTTTCTGTGTTCCCACTGCTGGTCTGACGTGTTCTCGTGTGCTCCAGACTGGATGAGGTCAGCGACAAGCAGCTGGTGTGTCAGACTCCTCCCAGGAACCAGACCGGCAAAGTCCTGGTCCGGGTTTTGTTCGGTAAGGCGGAGCGTTCCAGTCCCAACGTGACGTTCCGCTACGTGGAGGACCCCGTCATCACCAACGCCACGCCTACGGAGAGCTTCTACGCGTAAGGAGGAAACCTCGCGGCGGTCTGTGTCGCGCGCGTGCGAGCTGATGCCGACTTCCTGTGTGCTCAGCGGCGGGCGTGTGGTGGTGGCGAGCGGCAGGAATCTGGACGTGGTGCAGCGGGCGGTCATGTCCGTGTGGGTGGAGCCCGTGGACGTCCAGAGGGTGCGGCGCAGAAGGCGGGTGGCCCTGCTCAGCGCCAGGCAGCAGGTGGTCTTCAACGGCACCATGGAGACGGTGTCCGAGCGCTGCGCCGTCCTGTCCTCCTCGCAGATGACCTGCCCCACCCCTGCGGTCCCCCCGGAGGTCCAAGTGAAGGGCGTCTGGTTCCAGATGGACAACGTGCGAGTCCATTACGAGAGCATCAAGGTACGCCTGCAGCTGTCCCGCTGTCTGCAGAGATTCAGGTCTGTCCTCCTCTCAGGGCAAGACCTTCACCTACCATCCCAACCCTCGCCTCTTCCCTCTCAACCGAGAAGCGCCGGACGCGCCGTATCGCTTCAAAGCCGGCGGCGTGATCGCCGTGGAGGTGAGGCCTCGTCTGGTCCGCCGTGTCTCGCCTGTAACGTAACTCTGCTGTCGTCCACCAGGGCGAGGACATGACGCGCGCCATGTCCAGACAGGAAGTGACGGTTCTGCTGGGAGACCAGGAGTGCGAGGTGAAGACCTTGGACGGCACTCACCTGTACTGCGAGCCTCCCGCGGTCCAGCCAATGAGTGCGGACGACAGCGGCGGTCTTCCCCGCCTCCAGGTTAGTTTGGACTAGGGATGTAACGGGAAATGGTACAAACCCCACAACGTTTTATAAATGGTGAATAAAAACAGAATACAATGATTTGCAAATCCTTTTCAACTTATATTCAATTGAATAGACTGCAAAGACAAGATATTTCATGTTCACACTGGAAATATTATCTCATTTGGGATTTGATGCCTGCAACATGTTTTAAAAAAAGCTGGCACAAGTGGCAAAAAAGACTGAGAAAGAAAATGTTGTCCTAAACAACCCCTTTAATGCACAGCTTCTTAAATAGCAGGGCAGGTCCCCATGTTTTACACCTCAGATGGATAAATAAATAAACCTTGACGTGAAAAAAAAAATGTGGGGGGGGGGGGGGGGAACTTGAAAGAAAAATAATTTGAAAACGTAAAATTTTTTAAAACATTAAAAAGAAAAAAAATAATAAAAATTTTAAAAATCCCCTCCCTAGAAAAATGAAATGTTGTCCTAAACAACCCCTTTAATGCACTGCTTCTTAAATAGCAGGGCAGGCCCTCATTTTTTACACATACAGATGGATAAATAAATAAACCTTGACGTGAAAAAAAAAATAACGTGGAAAAAAAAAAAAAAAACGTGAAAAAAAATAAAAAGAAGAAAAACCTAACAAAAAAAAAAATACAAAACATGAAAAAAATAAAAAGCAGACAAAAAATAAAACCCTGAAAAAATCCCGTCCCCTAGAAAAATGTAGTCCTAAATGTGAAGAAGAAAAAAAATAAAAGTGAAAAAAATAATTTACCTGACAAAAAAAAAAAAAGTGAAAAAATCCCGTCCCCAAGAAAATGTTGTCCTAAACAGCCCCTTTAATGCACAGCTTCTTAAATAGCAGGGCAGGTCCCCATGTTTTACACCTCAGATGGATAAATGAATAAACCTTGACGTGAAAAAAAAATGTGGGTGGCGGGGGGGAACTTGAAAGAAAAATAATTTTAAAACGTTAAATTTTTTAAAACGTTGAAAAGAAATAAAATAATAAAAATTTAAAAAATCCCGTCCCTAGAAAAATGAAATGTTGTCCTAAACAACCCCTTTAATGCACTGCTTCTTAAATAGCAGGGCAGGCCCTCATTTTTTACACATACAGATGGATAAATAAATAAACCTTGACGTGAAAAAAAAAAACGTGAAAAAATAAATACAAAACGTGAAAAAAAATAAAAAGGAAGAAAAACCTGACAAAAAAAAAAAAAAAAACGTGAAAAAAATAAAAACCAGACAAAAAATAAAAAATTAAACCCTGAAAAAATCCCGTCCCCTAGAAAAATGTAGTCCTAAATGTGAAAAAAAATTAAATAAAAATGAAAAAAATAATTTACCTAACCAAAAAAAAAAAAAAGTGAAAAAATCCCGTCCCCAAGAAAATGTTGTCCTAAACAGCCCCTTTAATGCACTGCTTCTTAAATAGCCGGGCGGGCACCCATGTTTTACACATACAGATGGATAAATAAATAAACCTTGACGTGAAAAAAAAAAACATGGAAAAAATATAAAATAAACGTGAAAAAAATAATAATAACAAAAAGAAAAAGAAGAAGAAGAAAAACCTGCCAAAAAAAAATACAAAACGTGAAAAAAATAAAAAACAGACAAAAAAATAAATAATTATTTTTTAAATCCCGTCCCCTAGAAAAATGTAGTCCTAAACAGCCCCTTTAAAGTAAACTTAAAGTACCAATGATTGTCACACACACACAAGGTGTGGTGAAATGTGTCCTCTGCATTTGACCCATCCCCTTGTTCACCCCCTGGGAGGTGAGGGGAGCAGTGGGCAGCAGCGGTGCCACGCCCAGGAAATGCACTTAAGTGGTCATAAATGAGTATCTTGACACATAGCGGTTGTGACGAGAGTGAGGGCGCACCTGCACGCTGACACCAAGACAATGTCAGTGTCGTGACTTGGAGAAGATCACGTTTTGAGTCAGATGTAGTCAGTGGTGTGCCCGAGGGAGGGGCTTGGACTATTTAAGGGAGACTGCCGGGGGGTGGGAGGAGGTAAGCAGGTCGGTTGTGGAGCGTTGGAGAACAGTGCAAACAGTGTTTGGGGATTGTTTACCTTTTTCACTCCTGCCTTTTGTAAATACTTTATTTTTTTTGTATTTACTAGTGTTACCTTCATGGTCAGCAGTTTAGTCGGTAAATATCACCGCGTTTACTAGTGTTACCTTCATGGTCAGTAGTTTAGTTTGTAAATATCATCGCGTTTACTAGTGTTACCTTCATGGTCAGTAGTTTAGTTTGTAAATATCATCGCGTTTACTAGTGTTACCTTCATGGTCAGTAGTTTAGTCGGTAAATATCACCGCATTTACTAGTGTTACCTTCATGGTTAGTAGTTTAGTCTGTAAATATCATCGCGTTTACTAGTGTTACCTTCATGGTCAGCAGTTTAGTCGGTAAATATCACCGCGTTTACTAGTGTTACCTTCATGGTCAGTAGTTTAGTTTGTAAATATCATCGCGTTTACTAGTGTTACCTTCATGGTCAGTAGTTTAGTCGGTAAATATCACATTTACTAGTGTTACCTTCATGGTCAGTAGTTTAGTCTGTAAATATCATCACGTTTACAAGTGTTACTTTCATGGTCAGTAGTTTAGTCAGTAAATATCACCGCGTTTACTAGTGTTACCTTCATGGTCAGTAGTTTAGTTTGTAAGAATCATCGCGTTTACTAGTGTTACCTTCATGGTCAGTAGTTTAGTTTGTAAATGTCATCGCGTTTACTAGTGTTACCTTCATGGTCAGTAGTTTAGTCGGTAAATATCACCGCGTTTACTAGTGTTACCTTCATGGTTAGTAGTTTAGTCTGTAAATATCATCGCGTTTACTAGTGTTACCTTCATGGTCAGTAGTTTAGTTTGTAAGAATCATCGCGTTTACTAGTGTTACCTTCATGGTCAGTAGTTTAGTTTGTAAATATCATCGCGTTTACTAGTGTTACCTTCATGGTCAGTAGTTTAGTCGGTAAATATCACCGTGTTTACTAGTGTTACCTTCATGGTTAGTAGTTTAGTCTGTAAATATCATCGCGTTTACTAGTGTTACCTTCATGGTCAGTAGTTTAGTTTGTAAATATCATCGCGTTTACTAGTGTTACCTTCATGGTCAGTAGTTTAGTCTGTAAATATCACCGCGTTTACTAGTGTTACCTTCATGGTTAGTAGTTTAGTTTGTAAATATCATCGCATTTACTAGTGTTACCTTCATGGTCAGTAGTTTAGTCGGTAAATATCACCGCGTTTACTAGTGTTACCTTCATGGTCAGTAGTTTAGTTTGTAAATATCATCGTGTTTACTAGTGTTACCTTCATGGTCAGTAGTTTAGTCGGTAAATATCACCGCGTTTACTAGTGTTACCTTTATGGTCAGTAGTTTAGTCAGTAAATATCACCGCGTTTACGAGTGTTACCTTCATGGTCAGTAGTTTAGTCGGTAAATATCACCGCGTTTACTAGTGTTACCTTTATGGTCAGTAGTTTAGTCGGTAAATATCACCGCGTTTACTAGTGTTACCTTCATGGTCAGTAGTTTAGTCGGTAAATATCACCGCGTTTACTAGTGTTACCTTCATGGTCAGCAGTTTAGTCGGTAAATATCACCGCGTTTACTAGTGTTACCTTCATGGTCAGTAGTTTAGTTTGTAAATATCATCGCGTTTACTAGTGTTACCTTCATGGTCAGTAGTTTAGTCTGTAAATATCACCGCGTTTACTAGTGTTACCTTCATGGTTAGTAGTTTAGTCTGTAAATATCATCGCGTTTACTAGTGTTACCTTCATGGTCAGCAGTTTAGTCTGTAAATATCACCGCGTTTACTAGTGTTACCTTCATGGTCAGTAGTTTAGTCGATAAATATCACATTTACTAGTGTTACCTTCATGGTCAGTAGTTTAATCTGTAAATATCATCACGTTTACAAGTGTTACTTTCATGGTCAGTAGTTTAGTCAGTAAATATCACCGCGTTTACTAGTGTTACCTTCATGGTCAGTAGTTTAGTTTGTAAGAATCATCGCGTTTACTAGTGTTACCTTCATGGTCAGTAGTTTAGTTTGTAAATATCATCGCGTTTACTAGTGTTACCTTCATGGTCAGTAGTTTAGTCTGTAAATATCACCGCGTTTACTAGTGTTACCTTCATGGTCAGTAGTTTAGTTTGTAAATATCATTGCGTTTACTAGTGTTACCTTCATGGTCAGTAGTTTAGTCGGTAAATATCACCGCGTTTACTAGTGTTACCTTCATGGTTAGTAGTTTAGTCTGTAAATATCATCGCGTTTTCTAGTGTTACCTTCATGGTCAGCAGTTTAGTCTGTAAATATCACCGCGTTTACTAGTGTTACCTTCATGGTCAGTAGTTTAGTTTGTAAATATCATCGCGTTTACTAGTGTTACCTTCATGGTCAGTAGTTTAGTCGGTAAATATCACATTTACTAGTGTTACCTTCATGGTCAGTAGTTTAGTCTGTAAATATCATCACGTTTACAAGTGTTACTTTCATGGTCAGTAGTTTAGTCAGTAAATATCACCGCGTTTACTAGTGTTACCTTCATGGTCAGTAGTTTAGTTTGTAAGAATCATCGCGTTTACTAGTGTTACCTTCATGGTCAGTAGTTTAGTTTGTAAATGTCATCGCGTTTACTAGTGTTACCTTCATGGTCAGTAGTTTAGTCGGTAAATATCACCGCGTTTACTAGTGTTACCTTCATGGTTAGTAGTTTAGTCTGTAAATATCATCGCGTTTACTAGTGTTACCTTCATGGTCAGTAGTTTAGTTTGTAAGAATCATCGCGTTTACTAGTGTTACCTTCATGGTCAGTAGTTTAGTTTGTAAATATCATCGCGTTTACTAGTGTTACCTTCATGGTCAGTAGTTTAGTCGGTAAATATCACCGTGTTTACTAGTGTTACCTTCATGGTTAGTAGTTTAGTCTGTAAATATCATCGCGTTTACTAGTGTTACCTTCATGGTCAGTAGTTTAGTTTGTAAATATCATCGCGTTTACTAGTGTTACCTTCATGGTCAGTAGTTTAGTCTGTAAATATCACCGCGTTTACTAGTGTTACCTTCATGGTTAGTAGTTTAGTTTGTAAATATCATCGCATTTACTAGTGTTACCTTCATGGTCAGTAGTTTAGTCGGTAAATATCACCGCGTTTACTAGTGTTACCTTCATGGTCAGTAGTTTAGTTTGTAAATATCATCGTGTTTACTAGTGTTACCTTCATGGTCAGTAGTTTAGTCGGTAAATATCACCGCGTTTACTAGTGTTACCTTTATGGTCAGTAGTTTAGTCAGTAAATATCACCGCGTTTACGAGTGTTACCTTCATGGTCAGTAGTTTAGTCGGTAAATATCACCGCGTTTACTAGTGTTACCTTTATGGTCAGTAGTTTAGTCGGTAAATATCACCGCGTTTACTAGTGTTACCTTCATGGTCAGTAGTTTAGTCGGTAAATATCACCGCGTTTACTAGTGTTACCTTCATGGTCAGCAGTTTAGTCGGTAAATATCACCGCGTTTACTAGTGTTACCTTCATGGTCAGTAGTTTAGTTTGTAAATATCATCGCGTTTACTAGTGTTACCTTCATGGTCAGTAGTTTAGTCTGTAAATATCACCGCGTTTACTAGTGTTACCTTCATGGTTAGTAGTTTAGTCTGTAAATATCATCGCGTTTACTAGTGTTACCTTCATGGTCAGCAGTTTAGTCTGTAAATATCACCGCGTTTACTAGTGTTACCTTCATGGTCAGTAGTTTAGTCGATAAATATCACATTTACTAGTGTTACCTTCATGGTCAGTAGTTTAATCTGTAAATATCATCACGTTTACAAGTGTTACTTTCATGGTCAGTAGTTTAGTCAGTAAATATCACCGCGTTTACTAGTGTTACCTTCATGGTCAGTAGTTTAGTTTGTAAGAATCATCGCGTTTACTAGTGTTACCTTCATGGTCAGTAGTTTAGTTTGTAAATATCATCGCGTTTACTAGTGTTACCTTCATGGTCAGTAGTTTAGTCTGTAAATATCACCGCGTTTACTAGTGTTACCTTCATGGTCAGTAGTTTAGTTTGTAAATATCATTGCGTTTACTAGTGTTACCTTCATGGTCAGTAGTTTAGTCGGTAAATATCACCGCGTTTACTAGTGTTACCTTCATGGTTAGTAGTTTAGTCTGTAAATATCATCGCGTTTTCTAGTGTTACCTTCATGGTCAGCAGTTTAGTCTGTAAATATCACCGCGTTTACTAGTGTTACCTTCATGGTCAGTAGTTTAGTTTGTAAATATCATCGCGTTTACTAGTGTTACCTTCATGGTCAGTAGTTTAGTCTGTAAATATCACCGCGTTTACTAGTGTTACCTTCATGGTCAGTAGTTTAGTTTGTAAATATCATCGCGTTTACTAGTGTTACCTTCATGGTCAGTAGTTTAGTTTGTAAATATCATCGCGTTTACTAGTGTTACCTTCATGGTCTGTAGTTTAGTCGGTAAATATCACCGCGTTTACTAGTGTTACCTTCATGGTCAGTAGTTTAGTCTGTAAATATCATCGCGTTTACTAGTGTGACCTTCATGGTCAGCAGTTTAGTCGGTAAATATCACCGCGTTTACTAGTGTTACCTTCATGGTCAGTAGTTTAGTTTGTAAATATCATTGCGTTTACTAGTGTTACCTTCATGGTCAGTAGTTTAGTCGGTAAATATCACCGCGTTTACTAGTGTTACCTTCATGGTTAGTAGTTTAGTCGGTAAATATTATCGCGTTTACTAGTGTTACCTTCATGGTCAGCAGTTTAGTCGGTAAATATCACCGCGTTTACTAGTGTTACCTTCATGGTCAGTAGTTTAGTTTGTAAATATCATCGCGTTTACTAGTGTTACCTTCATGGTCAGTAGTTTAGTCTGTAAATATCACCGCGTTTACTAGTGTTACCTTCATGGTTAGTTGTTTAGTCTGTAAATATCATCACATTTACTAGTGTTACCTTCATGGTCAGCAGTTTAGTCTGTAAGTATCACCGCGTTTACTAGTGTTACCTTCATGGTCAGTAGTTTAGTTTGTAAATATCATCGCGTTTACTAGTGTTACCTTCATGGTCAGTAGTTTAGTCGGTAAATATCACCGCGTTTACTAGTGTTACCTTCATGGTCAGTAGTTTAGTTTGTAAATATCATCGCGTTTACTAGTGTTACCTTCATGGTCAGTAGTTTAGTCGGTAAATATCACTGCGTTTACTAGTGTTACCTTCATGGTCAGTAGTTTAGTTTGTAAATATAATCGCGTTTACTAGTGTTACCTTCATGGTCAGTAGTTTAGTCGGTAAATATCACCGCGTTTACTAGTGTTACCTTTATGGTCAGTAGTTTAGTCGGTAAATATCACCGCGTTTACTAGTGTTACCTTCATGGTCAGTAGTTTAGTCGGTAAATATCACCGCGTTTACTAGTGTTACCTTCATGGTCAGCAGTTTAGTCTGTAAATATCACCACGTTTACAAGTGTTACCTTCATGGTCAGTAGTTTATTTGGTAAATATCATTGTGTTTATTAGTGTTACCTTAATGTTCAGTAGTTTAGTCTGTAAATATCATGGCGTTTACTCGTGTTACCTTCTTGGTCAGTAGTTTAGTCTGTAAATATTACCACGTTTACTAGTGTTACCTTCATGGTCAGCAGTTTAGTCGGTAAATATTACCGCGTTTACTAGTGTTACCTTCATGGTCAGCAGTTTAGTCTGTAAATATCACCGCGTTTACTAGTGTTACCTTCATGGTCAGTAGTTTAGTTTGTAAATATCATCGCGTTTACTATTGTTATCTTCATGGTCAGTAGTTTAGTCGATAAATATCACATTTACTAGTGTTACCTTCATGGTCAGTAGTTTAGTCTGTAAATATCATCACGTTTACAAGTGTTACTTTCATGGTCAGTAGTTTAGTCAGTAAATATCACCGCGTTTACTAGTGTTACCTTCATGGTCAGTAGTTTAGTCGGTAAATATCATAGCGTTTACTCGTGTTACCTTCATGGTCAGTAGTTTAGTTTGTAAATATCATCGCGTTTACTAGTGTTACCTTCATGGTCAGTAGTTTAGTCGGTAAATATCACCGCGTTTAATAGTGTTACCTTTATGGTCAGTAGTTTAGTCGGTAAATATCACCGCGTTACTAGTGTTACCTTCATGGTCAGTAGTTTAGTCGGTAAATATCACCGCGTTTACTAGTGTTACCTTTATGGTCAGTAGTTTAGTCGGTAAATATCACCGCGTTTACTAGTGTTTCCTTCATGGTCAGTAGTTTAGTCGGTAAATATCACCGCGTTTACTAGTGTTACCTTCATGGTCAGTAGTTTAGTCGGTAAATATCACCGCGTTTACTAGTGTTACCTTCATGGTTAGTAGTTTAGTCGGTAAATATCATCGCGTTCACTAGTGTTACCTTCATGGTCAGCAGTTTAGTCGGTAAATATCACCGCGTTTACTAGTGTTACCTTCATGGTCAGTAGTTTAGTTTGTAAATATCATCGCGTTTACTAGTGTTACCTTCATGGTCAGTAGTTTAGTCGGTAAATATCACATTTACTAGTGTTACCTTCATGGTCAGTAGTTTAGTCTGTAAATATCATCACGTTTACAAGTGTTACTTTCATGGTCAGTAGTTTAGTCAGTAAATATCACCGCGTTTACTAGTGTTACCTTCATGGTCAGTAGTTTAGTTTGTAAGAATCATCGCGTTTACTAGTGTTACCTTCATGGTCAGTAGTTTAGTTTGTAAATATCATCGCGTTTACTAGTGTTACCTTCATGGTCAGCAGTTTAGTCTGTAAATATCACCGCGTTTACTAGTGTTACCTTCATGGTCAGTAGTTTAGTTTGTAAATATCATCGCGTTTACTAGTGTTACCTTCATGGTCAGTAGTTTAGTCGGTAAATATCACCGCGTTTACTAGTGTTACCTTCATGGTCAGTAGTTTAGTCAGTAAATATCACCGCGTTTACTAGTGTTACCTTCATGGTCAGTAGTTTAGTCGGTAAATATCACCACGTTTACTAGTGTTACCTTTATGGTCAGTAGTTTAGTCGGTAAATATCACCGCGTTTACTAGTGTTACCTTCATGGTTAGTAGTTTAGTCGGTAAATATCATCGCGTTTACTAGTGTTACCTTCATGGTCAGCAGTTTAGTCGGTAAATATCACCGCGTGTACTAGTGTTACCTTCATGGTCAGTAGTTTAGTTTGTAAATATCATCGCGTTTACTAGTGTTACCTTCATGGTCAGTAGTTTAGTCGGTAAATATCACATTTACTAGTGTTACCTTCATGGTCAGTAGTTTAGTCTGTAAATATCATCACGTTTACAAGTGTTACTTTCATGGTCAGTAGTTTAGTCAGTAAATATCACCGCGTTTACTAGTGTTACCTTCATGGTCAGTAGTTTAGTTTGTAAGAATCATCGCATTTACTAGTGTTACCTTCATGGTCAGTAGTTTAGTTTGTAAATATCATCGCGTTTACTAGTGTTACCTTCATGGTCAGTAGTTTAGTCGGTAAATATCACCGCGTTTACTAGTGTTACCTTCATGGTTAGTAGTTTAGTCGGTAAATATCATCGCGTTTACTAGTGTTACCTTCATGGTCAGCAGTTTATTCGGTAAATATCACTGCGTTTACTAGTGTTACCTTCATGGTCAGTAGTTTAGTTTGTAAATATCATCGCGTTTACTAGTGTTACCTTCATGGTCAGTAGTTTAGTCTGTAAATATCACCGCGTTTACTAGTGTTACCTTCATGGTTAGTAGTTTAGTCGGTAAATATCATCGCGTTTACTAGTGTTACCTTCATGGTCAGCAGTTTAGTCGGTAAATATCACCGTGTTTACTAGTGTTACCTTCATGGTTAGTAGTTTAGTCTGTAAATATCATCGCGTTCACTAGTGTTACCTTCATGGTCAGCAGTTTAGTCGGTAAATATCACCGCGTTTACTAGTGTTACCTTCATGGTCAGTAGTTTAGTTTGTAAATATCATCGCGTTTACTAGTGTTACCTTCATGGTCAGTAGTTTAGTCTGTAAATATCACCGCGTTTACTAGTGTTACCTTCATGGTTAGTTGTTTAGTCTGTAAATATCATCACATTTACTAGTGTTACCTTCATGGTCAGCAGTTTAGTCTGTAAGTATCACCGCGTTTACTAGTGTTACCTTCATGGTCAGTAGTTTAGTTTGTAAATATCATCGCGTTTACTAGTGTTACCTTCATGGTCAGTAGTTTAGTCGGTAAATATCACCGCGTTTACTAGTGTTACCTTCATGGTCAGTAGTTTAGTTTGTAAATATCATCGCGTTTACTAGTGTTACCTTCATGGTCAGTAGTTTAGTCGGTAAATATCACTGCGTTTACTAGTGTTACCTTCATGGTCAGTAGTTTAGTTTGTAAATATCATCGCGTTTACTAGTGTTACCTTCATGGTCAGTAGTTTAGTCGGTAAATATCACCGCGTTTACTAGTGTTACCTTTATGGTCAGTAGTTTAGTCGGTAAATATCACCGCGTTTACTAGTGTTACCTTCATGGTCAGTAGTTTAGTCGGTAAATATCACCGCGTTTACTAGTGTTACCTTCATGGTCAGCAGTTTAGTCTGTAAATATCACCACGTTTACAAGTGTTACCTTCATGGTCAGTAGTTTATTTGGTAAATATCATTGTGTTTATTAGTGTTACCTTAATGTTCAGTAGTTTAGTCTGTAAATATCATGGCGTTTACTCGTGTTACCTTCTTGGTCAGTAGTTTAGTCTGTAAATATTACCACGTTTACTAGTGTTACCTTCATGGTCAGCAGTTTAGTCGGTAAATATTACCGCGTTTACTAGTGTTACCTTCATGGTCAGCAGTTTAGTCTGTAAATATCACCGCGTTTACTAGTGTTACCTTCATGGTCAGTAGTTTAGTTTGTAAATATCATCGCGTTTACTATTGTTATCTTCATGGTCAGTAGTTTAGTCGATAAATATCACATTTACTAGTGTTACCTTCATGGTCAGTAGTTTAGTCTGTAAATATCATCACGTTTACAAGTGTTACTTTCATGGTCAGTAGTTTAGTCAGTAAATATCACCGCGTTTACTAGTGTTACCTTCATGGTCAGTAGTTTAGTCGGTAAATATCATAGCGTTTACTCGTGTTACCTTCATGGTCAGTAGTTTAGTTTGTAAATATCATCGCGTTTACTAGTGTTACCTTCATGGTCAGTAGTTTAGTCGGTAAATATCACCGCGTTTAATAGTGTTACCTTTATGGTCAGTAGTTTAGTCGGTAAATATCACCGCGTTACTAGTGTTACCTTCATGGTCAGTAGTTTAGTCGGTAAATATCACCGCGTTTACTAGTGTTACCTTTATGGTCAGTAGTTTAGTCGGTAAATATCACCGCGTTTACTAGTGTTTCCTTCATGGTCAGTAGTTTAGTCGGTAAATATCACCGCGTTTACTAGTGTTACCTTCATGGTCAGTAGTTTAGTCGGTAAATATCACCGCGTTTACTAGTGTTACCTTCATGGTTAGTAGTTTAGTCGGTAAATATCATCGCGTTCACTAGTGTTACCTTCATGGTCAGCAGTTTAGTCGGTAAATATCACCGCGTTTACTAGTGTTACCTTCATGGTCAGTAGTTTAGTTTGTAAATATCATCGCGTTTACTAGTGTTACCTTCATGGTCAGTAGTTTAGTCGGTAAATATCACATTTACTAGTGTTACCTTCATGGTCAGTAGTTTAGTCTGTAAATATCATCACGTTTACAAGTGTTACTTTCATGGTCAGTAGTTTAGTCAGTAAATATCACCGCGTTTACTAGTGTTACCTTCATGGTCAGTAGTTTAGTTTGTAAGAATCATCGCGTTTACTAGTGTTACCTTCATGGTCAGTAGTTTAGTTTGTAAATATCATCGCGTTTACTAGTGTTACCTTCATGGTCAGCAGTTTAGTCTGTAAATATCACCGCGTTTACTAGTGTTACCTTCATGGTCAGTAGTTTAGTTTGTAAATATCATCGCGTTTACTAGTGTTACCTTCATGGTCAGTAGTTTAGTCGGTAAATATCACCGCGTTTACTAGTGTTACCTTCATGGTCAGTAGTTTAGTCAGTAAATATCACCGCGTTTACTAGTGTTACCTTCATGGTCAGTAGTTTAGTCGGTAAATATCACCACGTTTACTAGTGTTACCTTTATGGTCAGTAGTTTAGTCGGTAAATATCACCGCGTTTACTAGTGTTACCTTCATGGTTAGTAGTTTAGTCGGTAAATATCATCGCGTTTACTAGTGTTACCTTCATGGTCAGCAGTTTAGTCGGTAAATATCACCGCGTGTACTAGTGTTACCTTCATGGTCAGTAGTTTAGTTTGTAAATATCATCGCGTTTACTAGTGTTACCTTCATGGTCAGTAGTTTAGTCGGTAAATATCACATTTACTAGTGTTACCTTCATGGTCAGTAGTTTAGTCTGTAAATATCATCACGTTTACAAGTGTTACTTTCATGGTCAGTAGTTTAGTCAGTAAATATCACCGCGTTTACTAGTGTTACCTTCATGGTCAGTAGTTTAGTTTGTAAGAATCATCGCATTTACTAGTGTTACCTTCATGGTCAGTAGTTTAGTTTGTAAATATCATCGCGTTTACTAGTGTTACCTTCATGGTCAGTAGTTTAGTCGGTAAATATCACCGCGTTTACTAGTGTTACCTTCATGGTTAGTAGTTTAGTCGGTAAATATCATCGCGTTTACTAGTGTTACCTTCATGGTCAGCAGTTTATTCGGTAAATATCACTGCGTTTACTAGTGTTACCTTCATGGTCAGTAGTTTAGTTTGTAAATATCATCGCGTTTACTAGTGTTACCTTCATGGTCAGTAGTTTAGTCTGTAAATATCACCGCGTTTACTAGTGTTACCTTCATGGTTAGTAGTTTAGTCGGTAAATATCATCGCGTTTACTAGTGTTACCTTCATGGTCAGCAGTTTAGTCGGTAAATATCACCGTGTTTACTAGTGTTACCTTCATGGTTAGTAGTTTAGTCTGTAAATATCATCGCGTTCACTAGTGTTACCTTCATGGTCAGCAGTTTAGTCGGTAAATATCACCGCGTTTACTAGTGTTACCTTCATGGTCAGTAGTTTAGTTTGTAAATATCATCGCGTTTACTAGTGTTACCTTCATGGTCAGTAGTTTAGTCGGTAAATATCACATTTACTAGTGTTACCTTCATGGTCAGTAGTTTAGTCTGTAAATATCATCACGTTTACAAGTGTTACTTTCATGGTCAGTAGTTTAGTCAGTAAATATCACCGCGTTTACTAGTGTTACCTTCATGGTCAGTAGTTTAGTTTGTAAGAATCATCGCGTTTACTAGTGTTACCTTCATGGTCAGTAGTTTAGTTTGTAAATATCATCGCGTTTACTAGTGTTACCTTCATGGTCAGTAGTTTAGTCGGTAAATATCACCGCGTTTACTAGTGTTACCTTCATGGTTAGTAGTTTAGTCTGTAAATATCATCGCGTTTACTAGTGTTACCTTCATGGTCAGTAGTTTAGTTTGTAAGAATCATCGCGTTTACTAGTGTTACCTTCATGGTCAGTAGTTTAGTTTGTAAATATCATCGCGTTTACTAGTGTTACCTTCATGGTCAGTAGTTTAGTCGGTAAATATCACCGTGTTTACTAGTGTTACCTTCATGGTTAGTAGTTTAGTCTGTAAATATCATCGCGTTCACTAGTGTTACCTTCATGGTCAGCAGTTTAGTCGGTAAATATCACCGCGTTTACTAGTGTTACCTTCATGGTCAGTAGTTTAGTTTGTAAATATCATCGCGTTTACTAGTGTTACCTTCATGGTCAGTAGTTTAGTCGGTAAATATCACATTTACTAGTGTTACCTTCATGGTCAGTAGTTTAGTCTGTAAATATCATCACGTTTACAAGTGTTACTTTCATGGTCAGTAGTTTAGTCAGTAAATATCACCGCGTTTACTAGTGTTACCTTCATGGTCAGTAGTTTAGTTTGTAAGAATCATCGCGTTTATTAGTGTTACCTTCATGGTCAGTAGTTTAGTTTGTAAATATCATCGCGTTTACTAGTGTTACCTTTATGGTCAGTAGTTTAGTCAGTAAATATCACTGCGTTTACTAGTGTTACCTTCATGGTCAGTAGTTTAGTTTGTAAATATCATCGCGTTTACTAGTGTTACCTTCATGGTCAGTAGTTTAGTCTGTAAATATCACCGCGTTTACTAGTGTTACCTTCATGGTCAGTAGTTTAGTTTGTAAATATCATCGCGTTTACTAGTGTTACCTTCATGGTCAGTAGTTTAGTCGGTAAATATCACCGCGTTTACTAGTGTTACCTTCATGGTTAGTAGTTTAGTCTGTAAATATCATCGCGTTTACGAGTGTTACCTTCATGGTCAGTAGTTTAGTCGGTAAATATCACCGCGTTTACTAGTGTTACCTTTATGGTCAGTAGTTTAGTCAGTAAATATCACCGCGTTTACTAGTGTTACCTTCGTGGTCAGTAGTTTAGTCGGTAAATATCACCGCGTTTACTAGTGTTACCTTCATGGTCAGCAGTTTAGTCTGTAAATATCACCACGTTTACAAGTGTTACCTTCATGGTCAGTAGTTTATTTGGTAAATATCATTGTGTTTATTAGTGTTACCTTAATGTTCAGTAGTTTAGTCGGTAAATATCATGGCGTTTACTCGTGTTACCTTCATGGTCAGTAGTTTAGTCGGTAAATATCATGGCGTTTACAAGTGGTCAGCAGTTTAGTCGGTAAATATTACCGCGTTTACTAGTGTTACCTTCATGGTCAGCAGTTTAGTCGGTAAATATTACCGCGTTTACTAGTGTTACCTTCATGGTCAGTAGTTTATTTAATTCTTGCACTGTATATATTTTTGCACTGGTGACCTGGAGTTGGTCCAATAAACGTCACCAACTCCAAATCTGCGATGTTCCTAATAAAGAGGCACGTTTGTTTGTGGGCCCCCAGGTGCTGATGGGACACCTGCAGGTGGACTTGGGCACGGTTCAGTACGACGGCGACTCTCTGCTGCCCCCCATCCCGCTGGCCGCTCAGATCGGTCTGGGGGCGGGGGCGGCGCTCGTCATCCTGTCGGTGCTGGTGGTCATCCTGGTGTACAGGTGAGCCGGCTGGCCGTCTCACGCCAAGACCGGCACGCTGACGGATGTTTGTGCCGCAGGAGGAAGAGCAAGCAGGCCCTCAGAGACTACAAGAAGGTCCTGTTGCAGTTGGAAACCTTGGAGATCAACGTGGGCGATCAGTGTCGCAAGGAGTTCACCGGTCAGCAAAAACCTCGCCTCGGTTCCGAAGTCTCGGCCGGGCTTTTAACCGTTTGCTTGCTCCTTTCCTAGACCTGATGACGGAGATGATGGACCTGAGCAGCGACGTGGGAGGACCAGGTCTCCCCCTGCTGGATTACCGCACATACGCGGAGAGAGTCTTCTTCCCTGGCCACCAGGCGGCGCCTCTGAGTCGGCACCTGGATCTGCCGGAGTCCAGGAGGCACACGGTGGAGCAGGGCCTCCGTCAGCTCAACAACCTGCTCAACAACCGGCTCTTCCTCACCAGGGTGGGCGTGGCCACCGGCGGGGGGGGGGGTCGTCTCGGGCTGGCGAACGGCCACCGGCTAACGTCCGCTTCCTGTCTGCGCCCTCAGTTCATCCACACGCTGGAGGCCCAGCAGGGCTTCTCCCAGCGCGACCGCGGCTACGTGGCCAGCCTGCTGACCATGGCGCTGCACGACAAGCTGGAGTACTTCACCGAGGTCATGAAGACTTTGCTGCAGGACCTGGTGCAGCAGTACGTCGCCAAGAACCCCAAACTCATGCTGAGAAGGTACGGCGGCTGATATCGAGAGCTGGAGCATGCTAATGTTAGCCAGCTAACTTGTTTTTAGATCATTTTTCAGAGTCATGTAACGTGGTCCTTGACACATTTTAACTGTTAGCATGCTAATGTTAGCCAGCTAACTTGTTTTTATATCATTTTTCAGCCGTACATCTGAGAGTCATGTAACGTGGTATATGACACATTTTAACTGTTAGCATGCTAATGTTAGCCAGCTAACTTGTTTTTACATCATTTTTCAGCCGTACATCTCAGAGTCATGTAACGCGGTACTTGACACATTCGAATTGTTAGCATGCTAATGTTAGCAAGCTAAGTTGTTTAGATCATTTTTCAGCTGTATATATAGTCAAGTCAAGTAACTTGGTCGTTGACACATGCTAATGTAAACATAAGCATGCTAACTTTTTAAGCTAGTTTTACAGCCGTACATTTCAGACTCACATACCTTGGTATTTGACACATGGTAACTGTTAGCATGCAAAAAAAAAAAAAAAGGTTTTTTTTAGCTAATCTTGCAGCCGTACATCTCAGTCATACATGTAACGTGGTACTTGACACATTCGAACTGTTAGCATGCTAATGTTAGCAAGCTAACTTTTTTTAGATCATTTTTCAGCTGTACATCTCAGAGTCATGTAACGTGGTACTTGACACATTGGAACTGTTAGCATGCTAATGTTAGCCAGCTAACTTTTTTTAGCTAATTTTTCAGCCGTACATCTCAGAGTCATGTAACGTGGTACTTGACGCATTCAAACTGTTAGCATGCTAATGTTAGCCAGCTTACTTTTTTTTTAGATCATTTTTCAGAGTCATGTAACGTGGTCCTTGACACATTTTAACTGTTAGCATGCTAATGTTAGCCAGCTAACTTGTTTTTACATCATTTTTCAGCCGTACATCTCAGAGTCATGTAACGTGGTACTTGACACATTCGAACTGTTAGCATGCTAATGTTAGCAAGCTAAGTTGTTTAGATCATTGTTCAGCTGTATATATAGTCAAGTCAAGTAACTTGGTCGTTGACACATGCTAATGTAAACATAAGCATGCTAACTTTTTAAGCTAGTTTTACAGCCGTACATTTCAGACTCACATACCTTGGTATTTGACACATGGTAACTGTTAGCATGCAAAAAAAAAAAAAGTTGGCATGCTAATAACATTAGCATGCTAACTTTTTTTTAGCTAATCTTGCAGCCGTACATCTCAGTCATACATGTAACGTGGTACTTGACACATTCGAACGGTTAGCATGCTAATGTTAGCCAGGTAACTTGTTTTTAGATCATTTTTCAGCCGAACGTCTCAGAGTCATATAACGTGGTACTTGACACATTCGAACTGTTAGCATGCTAATGTTAGCAAGCTAACTTTTTTTAGATCATTTTTCAGCTGTACATCTCAGAGTCATGTAACGTGGTACTTGACACATTCGAACTGTTAGCATGCTAATGTTAGCCAGCTTACTTTTTTTTTAGATCATTTTTCAGAGTCATGTAACGTGGTCCTTGACACATTTGAACTGTTAGCATGCTAATGTTAGCCAGCTAACTTGTTTTTACATCATTTTTCAGCCGTACATCTCAGAGTCATGTAACGTGGTACTTGACACATTCGAACTGTTAGCATGCTAATGTTAGCAAGCTAAGTTGTTTAGATCATTTTTCAGCTGTATATATAGTCAAGTCAAGTAACTTGGTCGTTGACACATGCTAATGTAAACATAAGCATGCTAACTTTTTAAGCTAGTTTTACAGCCGTACATCTCAGACTCGCATACCTTGGTACTTGACGTATGGTAACTGTTAGCATGCAAAAAAAAAAAGTTAGCATGCTAATGTTATCAGCATGCTAACTTTTTTTTTAGCTAATCTTGCAGTCGTACATCTCAGTCATACATGTAACGTGGTACTTGACACATTCAAACTGTTAGCATGCTAATGTTAGCCAGGTAACTTGTTTTTAGATCATTTTTCAGCCGAACATCTCAGTCATATAACGTGGTACTTGACACATTCGAACTGTTAGCATGCTAATGTTAGCAAGCTAACTTTTTTTAGATCATTTTTCAGCTGTACATCTCAGAGTCATGTAACGTGGTACTTGACACATTCGAACTGTTAGCATGCTAATGTTAGCGAGCTAACTTGTTTAGATCATTTTTCAGCCATCTCAGAGTCATGTAACTTGGTCGTTGACACATGCTAATGTAAACATAAGCATGCTAACTTTTTTAGTTAGGTTTTAGTTAGTTTTAGACTCACATACCTTGGTACTTGACACATTTTATCTGTTAGCATGCTAATGTTAGCAAGCTAACTTCTTTAGATAATGTTTCAGCTGTACATCTCAAAGTCATGTAACTTTGTCTCTGATACATGCTAATGTTAAAATTAGCATGCTAACTACAGCAAGCATACTTTTTTTTTTTTTTTTAGCTTATTTTGAAGCCGTACATCTCAGAGTCATATAACTTGGTCGTTGGCACATGCTAATGTTAACATTAGCATGCTAACTTTTTTAGCTAGTTTTACAGCCGTACATCTCAGAGTCATGTAACGTGGTACTTGACACATTCGAACTGTTAGCATGCTAATGTTAGCAAGCTAACTTGTTTAGATCATTTTTCAGCCATCTCAGAGTCATGTAACTTGGTCATTGACACATGCTAATGTAAACATAAGCATGCTAACTTTTTTAGTTAGGTTTTAGTTAGTTTTAGACTCACATACCTTGGTACTTGACACATTTTATCTGTTAGCATGCTAATGTTAGCAAGCTAACTTCTTTAGATAATGTTTCAGCTGTTCATCTCAAAGTCATGTAACTTTGTCTCTGATACATGCTAATGTTAAAATTAACATGCTAACTACAGCAAGCATACTTTTTTTTTTTTTTTAGCTTATTTTGCAGCCGTACATCTCAGGTTCATATAACTTGGTCGTTGGCACATGCTAATGTTAACATTTTTAGCTAATTTTGCAGCCGTACTTCTCAGAGTCATATAACGTGGTACTTGACACATTTTAACTGTTAGCATGCTAATGTTAGCAAGCTAACATTTTTAGATAATGTTTCAGCTGTACATCTCAAAGTCATGTAACTTTGTCTCTGATACATGCTAATGTTAGAATTAGCATGCTAACTACAGCAAGCATACTTTTTTTTTAGCTTATTTTGCAGCCGTACATCTCGGAGTCATGTAACTTGGTCGTTGACACATGCAGCGTGTTAACTTTTTTAGCTAATTTTGCAGCCGTACATCTCAGAGTCATATAACGTGGTACTTGACACATTTTAACTGTTAGCATGCTAATGTTAGCAAGCTAAGTTGTTTAGATAATTTTTCAGCTGTACATTTCAGAGTCATATAACTTGGTCGTTGGCACATGCTAATGTTAACATTAGCATGCTAACTTTTTTAGCTAGTTTTACAGCCGTACATCTCAGAGTCCTGTAACTTGGTCGCTGGCACATGTAGCATGCTAACTTTTTTAGCGAATTTTGCAGCTGTACTTCTCAGAGTCATATAACATGGTACTTGACACATTTTAACTGATAGCATGCTAATGTTAGCAAGCTAACTTTTTTAGATAATGTTTCAGCTGTACATCTCAAAGTCATGTAACTTTGTCTCTGATACATGCTAATGTTAAAATTAGCATGCTAACTACAGCAAGCATACTTTTTTTTTTTAGCTTATTTTGCAGCCGTACATCTCAGAGTCATGTAACTTGGTCGTTGACACATGCAGCGTGCTAACTTTTTTAGCTAATTTTGCAGCCGTACATCTCAGAGTCATATAACGTGGTACTTGACACATTTTAACTGTTAGCATGCTAATGTTAGCAAGCTAAGTTGTTTGGAAAAATTTTCAGCTGTACATTTCAGAGTCATATAACTTGGTCGTTGGCACATGCTAATGTTAACATTAGCATGCTAACTTTTTTAGCTAGTTTTACAGCCGTACATCTCAGAGTCCTGTAACTTGGTCGCTGGCACATGTAGCATGCTAACTTTTTTAGCGAATTTTGCAGCTGTACTTCTCAGAGTCATATAACATGGTACTTGACACATTTTAACTGATAGCATGCTAATGTTAGCAAGCTAACTTTTTTAGATAATGTTTCAGCTGTACATCTCAAAGTCATGTAACTTTGTCTCTGATACATGCTAATGTTAAAATTAGCATGCTAACTACAGCAAGCATACTTTTTTTTTTAGCTTATTTTGCAGCCGTACATCTCAGAGTCATGTAACTTGGTCGTTGACACATGCAGCGTGCTAACTTTTTTAGCTAATTTTGCAGCCGTACATCTCAGAGTCATATAACGTGGTACTTGACACATTTTAACTGTTAGCATGCTAATGTTAGCAAGCTAAGTTGTTTGGAAAAATTTTCAGCTGTACATTTCAGAGTCATATAACTTGGTCGTTGGCACATGCTAATGTTAACATTAGCATGCTAACTTTTTTAGCTAGTTTTACAGCCGTACATCTCAGAGTCATGTAACTTGGTCATTGACACATGTAGCATGCTAACTTTTTTAGCTAATTTTGCAGCCGTACTTCTCAGAGTCATATAACGTGGTACTTGACACATTTTAACGGTTAGCATGCTAATGTTAGCAAGCTAACTTTTTTAGATAATGTTTCAGCTGTACATCTCAGAGTACCTGGGAGTCTTGTTCACGAGTGAGGGAAGAGTGGATGGTGAGATCGACAGGCGGATCGGTGCGGCGTCTTCAGTAATGCGGACGCTGTATCGATACGTTGTGGTGAGGAAGGAGCTGAGCCGGAAGGCAAAGCTCTCAATTTACCACTCGAGCTACGTTCCCATCCTCACCTATGGTCAAAGGGTTTGGGTTATCGCCAAAAGGACAAGATCCCGGGTACAAGCGGCCGAAATGAGTTTCCTCCGCCGGGTGGCGTGGCTCTCCCTTAGAGATACCTGTGGCGGTGGGGGCGTGGCTATGGGCGTGGTCACCATGACATCATCGAGTATTTTGCATAATTTACTACAATGATATGATTTTCTCTAAAAAGGCTCAAAAAATGTATACTTACTAATTAATAATAACAGTTTTGTTTTAAACGTCCAATCATCCATCCATCCATCCATCCATTTTACAATATAATTACAACACTTTATGTACATATTTATATACAGATTTGAACAATAAGTTATTCAGTGAAATATATTTATTAATTGTGGTTCTTACAAAAAAAATATCTTATAAAATATAAAAGCTAAAATGTCTCTTAAAGCTCTGCCCCTTTAATTAGTGCATACTAAATAATTTAACTTTAGCCTACTACTACAACCATATTATTTACCAGCAACATAAAGTGAAACAGAGGCAGAGGTGTCCTGCCACAGTCAGTAACAAATAAACAGAAAACAGTAGTGGTCAAATACAAATAAGGCAACAAGAGAAGTATCCTACACTTCTCTTTTGTAAAGTAAATCTGAACAGCCTATATGGGCATCTACATCAACTATATGATTTGCCTGAGAAGCTGGACAGGACAAAAAATAAATAAAGAAAAAAAATAAAAAATTGTGGCGGACGTAATTATTTCGTGGCGGGCCGCCACAAATAAATGAATGTGTGGGAAACACTGGATGGGAAAACAACGACGGACCTTTTGTGGAACCCTGATGTACACCCTTCAAAACAGGGAGGACCCAGCAAACTGGATGCCGCAGGTTCTGTCGGACAGGTAATTAGAAAACCGCTTTAGAGCCAATCCTGTGCAGTCTGTCTGCCAAAATGGAGGAACGACCCCACTCACCCGCATAGGCAACCAGAGAAACACATCACAAGCAAAAACAGAGTCCAAGGCAGCGCAAAATGAGTGTGGTTTTATTATGTGCCAGGATTTTGGTAGGGCCATTGTCCCAAACCCAGTTTGACCTCTGTCTTCCGTTGTGGTTTCAGGACAGAGACGGTGGTGGAGAAGATGTTGACCAACTGGATGTCCATCTGCCTCTACTCCTACCTCAAGGTTCATGTCTGTCTGACTCTCGGAGTCCCCGTGTCCCGTCTGACGCGTCTCTGTGTCCCCCGTGCAGGAGGTGGCGGGCGAGCCCCTCTACATGCTCTACCGGGCCATCAAGTACCAGGTGGACAAAGGCCCGGTGGACGCGGTGACGGGAAAGGCCAAGAGGACGCTCAACGACAGCCACTTGCTCCGTGAGGACATCGACTACTGTGCCGTGGTAACCATGGCGACACACACGTTATGAGAGTGCGCGGTGTGTGGTATTAAGTGTGTGTGTGCTCAGACTTTGACAGTCCTGGTGAAGAACGGAGCTGAAGTCCAACCGTGTCCCGTCAAAGTGCTGGACATGGACACCATTACACAGGTACCCGTCTCTCTCTCTCGCCCCCTCACCTGTCCTGTCCTGTCCTTAGACTGTGTGCTGTGTGTAGGTGAAGGACAAGATCCTGGACCAGGTCTACAGAGGAGCGGCGTTCTCTCAGAGACCGGCGGCGGACACCTTGGACTTAGGTAAACGCTCGTCTCGCCTGTGGCTTGTAGTTCAGATCGGTTCTGACCGCGGTTCTGGGTTTGACGGGCAGAGTGGCGTTCGGGTCAGGCGGGTCACCTGACGCTGTCGGACGACGACGTCACAGCCGTGGTTCAAGGCCGCTGGAAACGACTCAACACGCTGCAGCACTACAAGGTAGGCACCCTCACCCCCGCCCCCTAGTAGTCCTGCTCCACCTGACCTCGTCCTCGGCTTCTTCAGGTTCCAGACGGCGCCACAGTCGCTCTCGTCGCGCGGTCGCAGAGTTCCAGCGGCGCTCGAGTCAACCAGGTGTTCCAGACTGGAGAAAGTAGGACCCTCGCCTCCCTCTAGAACCCTGAGAACCTGGGAGATGTGGAAACATTAAGAAGAGCCTCCTCTCGTCTCCGTAGAAACGCCGATGCTGGAGAGCGAAGAAGAGGAGGGGCTTCGACTTTGGCATCTGGTGAAGAGCAGCGAAGACCCCGACATCCCCAAACACAGGAAGAGCAGCATGAGGGAGAGGGAGCGAGCCAAAGCAATACCTGAGATTTACCTGACCAGACTGCTGTCCATGAAGGTAACACCAGTAGAAACAATGTGATTTACTGACTAAACTACTGTCCATGAAGGTAGCATTAGTAGAAACTATGTGATCTACTGACTAAACTACTGACCATGAAGGTAACACTAGTAAACGCGGTGATATTTACCGACTAAACTACTGACCATGAAGGTAACACTAGTAAACGCGGTGATATTTACTGACTAAACTACTGACCATGAAGGTAACACTAGTAAACACGGTGATATTTACAGACTAAACTACTGACCATGAAGGTAACACTAGTAAACGCGATGATATTTACCGACTAAACTGCTGACCATGAAGGTAACACTAATAAACGCGATGATATTTACCGACTAAACTACTGACCATGAAGGTAACACTAGTAAACGCGATGATATTTACCGACTAAACTGCTGACCATGAAGGTAACACTTGCGAACGTGATGATATTTACCGACTAAACTGCTGACCATGAAGGTAACACTAGCAAACGCGGTGATATTTACCAACTAAACTACTGACCATGAAGGTAACACTAGTAAACATGAGGATATTTACCGACTAAACTGCTGACCATGAAGGTAACACGTGTAAACGTGAGGATATTTATTGACTAAACTACTGACCATGAAGGTAACACTAGTAAATGTGATATTTACAGACTAAACTGCTGACCATGAAGGTAGCACTAGAAATGTGATGATATTTACCGACTAAACTACTGACCATGAAGGTAACACTAGTAAATGTGATATTTACTGACTAAACTACTGACCAGGAGGTAACACTAGAAAATGTGATATTTACAGACTAAACTGCTGACCATGAAGGTAACACTAGTAAATGTGATATTTACTGACTAAGCTACTGACCATGAAGGTAATACTAGTAAATGTGATATTTACCGACTAAACTGCTGACCATGAAGGTAACACTAGTAAACGTGATGATATTTACCGACTAAACTACTGACCATGAAGGTAACACTAGTAAATGTGATATTTACTGACTAAACTACTGACCAGGAGGTAACACTAGAAAATGTGATATTTACAGACTAAACTGCTGACCATGAAGGTAACACTAGTAAATGTGATATTTACTGACTAAGCTACTGACCATGAAGGTAACACTAGTAAACGTGATGATATTTACCGACTAAACTACTGACCATGAAGGTAACACTAGTAAATGTGATATTTACTGACTAAACTACTGACCAGGAGGTAACACTAGAAAATGTGATATTTACAGACTAAACTGCTGACCATGAAGGTAACACTAGTAAATGTGATATTTACTGACTAAGCTACTGACCATGAAGGTAATACTAGTAAATGTGATATTTACCGACTAAACTGCTGACCATGAAGGTAACACTAGTAAACATGATGATATTTACCGACTAAACTACTGACCATGAAGGTAACACTAGTAAATGTGATATTTACCAACTAAACTACTGACCATGAAGGTAACACTAGTAAATGTGATATTTACTGACTAAACTACTGACCAGGAAGGTAACACTAGTAAATGTGATATTTACAGACTAAACTGCTGACCATGAAGGTAGCACTAGAAATGTGATGATATTTACCGACTAAACTACTGACCATGAAGGTAACACTAGTAAATGTGATATTTATCGACTAAACTACTGACCATGAAGGTAACACTAGTAAATGTGATATTTACAGACTAAACTACTGACCATGAAGGTAACACTAGTAAATGTGATATTTACCGACTAAACTGCTGACCATGAAGGTAACACAAGTAAACGCGATGATGTTTACCGACTAAACTACTGACCATGAAGGTAACACTAGTAAACATGATGATATTTACCGACTAAACTACTGACCATGAAGGTAACACTAGTAAATGTGATATTTACTGACTAAACTACTGACCAGGAGGTAACACTAGAAAATTTGATATTTACAGACTAAACTGCTGACCATGAAGGTAACACTAGTAAATGGGATATTTACTGACTAAACTACTGACCATGAAGGTAATACTAGTAAATGTAATATTTACCGACTAAACTGCTGACCATGAAGGTAACACTAGTAAACGTGATGATATTTACCGACTAAACTACTGACCATGAAGGTAACACTAGTAAATGTGATATTTACCAACTAAACTACTGACCATGAAGGTAACACTAGTAAATGTGATATTTACTGACTAAACTACTGACCATGAAGGTAACACTAGTAAATGTGATATTTACAGACTAAACTGCTGACCATGAAGGTAGCACTACAAATGTGATGATATTTACCGACTAAACTACTGACCATGAAGGTAACACAAGTAAATGTGATATTTATCGACTAAACTACTGACCAAGAAGGTAACACTAGTAAATGTGATATTTACCGACTAAACTGCTGACCATGAAGGTAACACTAGTAAACGCGATGATATTTACAGACTAAACAACTGACCATGAAGGTAACACAAGTAAACGCGATGATGTTTACCGACTAAACTACTGACCATGAAGGTAACACTAGTAAACGTGATGATATTTACCGACTAAACTGCTGACCATGAAGGTAACACTAGTAAACGTGATGATATTTACCGACTAAACTACTGACCATGAAGGTAACACGAGTAAACGTGGTGATATTTACTGACTAAACTACTGACCATGAAGGTAACACTAGTAAACGCGATGATATTTACCGACTAAACTACTGACCATGAAGGTAACACTAGTAAACGTGGTGATATTTACCGACTAAACTACTGACCATGAAGGTAACACTAGTAAACGCGATGATATTTACCGACTAAACTGCTGACCATGAAGGTAACACTAGTAAACGCGATGATATTTACCGACTAAACTACTGACCATGAAGGTAACACTAGTAAACGCGATGATATTTACCGACTAATCTGCTGACCATGAAGGTAACACTAGTAAACGCGATGATATTTACCGACTAAACTACTGACTTCACACAGTGATATTGAAATGACCAGACTGTCCTTGAAGGCATCAGTCCTCATGTCCACCTGTCTGTCTGTGTGAAGGGGACCCTGCAGAAGTTTGTGGACGATGTGTTCGTGGCCATCCTGAGCACCAAGCGTCCTCCTCCCATCGCCGTCAGGTTCTTCTTCGACTTCCTGGACGACATGGCGGAGAAACACGGCATTGACGACCCGGAGACCGTCCACATCTGGAAGACCAACAGGTGAGAGCTGACCTGACCGCCGAGGGGGCGTGTCCGTGACGGGTGTGTCCTCCTGTGCCAGTCTCCCTCTCAGGTTCTGGGTCAACATCCTGAAGAACCCTCAGTTCGTGTTGGACGTGCAGGTCTCAGACAGCATCGACGCCGTCCTGTCCGTCATCGCCCAGACCTTCATCGACTCCTGCACCACCTCCGAGCACAAAGTGGGACGGGTAAGTGGCTGGTGTGTGTGTGTGTGTGTGTGTGTGTGTGTGTGTGTGTGTGTGTGTGTGTGTGTGTGTGTGTGTGTGTGTGAACCAGTGATGACATAAATCATGGTCCCAATAACATTGCATCTAATAGAGAATGTCTCATTAGCACCCCTGGTGGTGACATCTATCAAAATGAGGGTGGTCCCAAACAGGAGGGATTTTCCACATTGACTGTGTGTCACTTTTAAAAGTGCTCCCCCTCTGGTCAACATATGAAATAACAAGTGTGGGTAAGACATTGAAATGCGTCCCCTTTGGCCAAAATTAATTAAAACAATTAAATAGATATGTATATAGAGACATACTGTAATAACCTGTAGTAAATAATGAAGATTCAAAACTAATTACACACAAAATAGTTTAAAAAAATTCAAATTAATTAAAAGCAGTCTTTTTCTCACAATGTGTCGACTTTTTTCTTATAAAATTGGGAACAATTCCTCATATTCTTTCTGTTTCTGTAATGCAATATTTTCTCTTAAAATTATTACTTTTTTAATGTAAAATTCTTACTTTTTACTGCAAAATGGTGACATTTGTCATATAAAATTCTGACTTTTATCACAATATTGCCCATTTTTTTGTTGTTCTTGTGACAATTGACATTTTTTTTAATAAAATGATGACTTGTCGTCATTTTGCCAAGTAAAATTCTGATTATTATTATAATATTGCCAACATTTTTAAGTTTTCTTATGAAATTGTGACACAAACCCATGCAAAACACCCCCCCACAAAACACACACACAAAACACATGCACACACAAAACACACACACAAACACAAAACACACACACTTACACAAACATACAAAAAACACCCACACACACACAAAACACACACAAAACACACGCAAAACACACGCACCCACAAACACACATGCACACAAAACACACACACAACCACAAAACACACACAAAACACACACCCCTACAAAACACACACGCAAAACACACGCACCCACAAACACACATGCACACAAAACACACACACAACCACAAAACACACACAAAACACACACCCCCACAAAACACACATGCACAAAACACACGCACACAACCACAAAACACACATGCACAAAAAACACACGCACACACACCACAAAACACACATACAAAACACACATGCACACAAAACACAGACACACACAACCACAAAACACACACAAAACACACAAACACACACACCCACAAAACACACATACATACACACAAAACACACACACAAGCACAAAACACCCACACAGACCCACGAAACACACACACGCAAAACACACCCCCACAAAACCCACACACCCACAAAAGACACCCACAAACACACATGCACACAAAACACACACAAACACAAAACACACACGCACAAACATACAAAAAACACATACACCCACAAAACACACACACACACACAAAACCCACGCAAAACACACCCCCACAAAACACACACACAAAACACACACACAAACACGTAACACACACATGCACAAACATACAAAAAACACACACACACACAAAACACACATAAACACACAAAACACACACAAAACACACACAAGCACAAAACACACACACACACCCACAAAACACACACACACGCAAAACACACCCCCACGAAACACACACACACACACAAACACGAAACACACACACATGCGCAAACATACAAAAAACACCAACGCACCCAAAAAACACACACACAAAACACACAAACACACGTGCACACAGAACACACGCACACCCACAAAAGACACCCACAAACACACACGCACACACAAACATACAAAAAACACACACACACACAAAACACATGCACCCACAAAACACACATGCACACAAAACACACACACTACCACAAAACACACACAAAACATACAAACACACCCACAAAACACACGTACACAACAGCACAAAACACCCACAAAACACACACACACACAAAACCCATGCAAAACACACCCCCACAAAACACACACACACACACAAAAGACACCCACAAACACACATGCACACAAAACACACAAAACCTCAAAACACACACAAAACACACAAACACACACACACCCATAAAACACACGTACACACAAAACACACACACACAAGCAAAAAACACACACACATGCACAAACATACAAATAACACACAAAACAAATACAACTGTGACTTTTGTGGAGTAAAATGAGGACTCTTTTCACAAAATTGCCAACATTTGAAGCTTTTCTTGTAAAACTGCGACTGTTATTGAGTCCAATTCCAACTTTTATCATAATATTGTATCATAATATTGTATCATAAAATTGTATCATAATATTATATCATAATATTGTATCATAATATTGTATCATAAAATTGCACAAATGTTCAGCTTTTCTTGTAACATTTTGACTTGCGTTGAGTAAAATGACGACTTTTATTATAATACTGACAAAAGTTTTTCTTGTGAAATTGTAACCTTTTTCACTACAAGATGTGTGTGTGTGTGTGTGTGTGTGTGTGTGTGTGTGTGTGTGTGTGTGTGTGTGTGTGTGTGTGTGTGTGACCGCCCTCTGTCCAATCAGGACTCTCCGGTCAACAAGCTCCTCTACGCCAGGGAAATCCCTCGCTACAAACAGCTGGTGGAGAGGTGAGTTGCCATGGAAACGTGCTGTGTAGTGACTAAGGCCAGACGTCAACCGTAGCACAATTACCATGGAGACACGTGTGTGTGTGTGTGTGTGTGTGTGTGTGTGTGTGTGTGTGTGTGTGTGTGTGTGTGTGTGTGTGTGTGTGTGTGTGTGTGTGTGTGTGTGTGTGTGTGTGTGTGTGTGTGTGTGTGTGTAGGTACTACAGTGACATCCACAGTGCCGCGTCTGGATGCTACCAGGAGATGAACTCCACTCTGACCGAGCTGTCAGGGGTTAGTGCAACCAAACTGTCATCTGTTACTAGAACATTCCGACTGTTCCACACCATGTGCCATACCATACTATGTGTTCCATACCATGTGCCATACCACACCATGTGTTCCACACCATGTGCCCCTATAGCACTTTTGTATGTTTCTTTTACTCTGTTAGCATCTTAGGTCATTAGCTGAACTTTTTGGGCTAAGTTTGCCGCCCTTCTTTTCCTCAAAGTCATATACCTTGGTACTTGACATATGCTAACTGTTAGCATGGAAAAAAAAGTTAGCATGCTAATTACATTAACATGCTAACTTGTTTTTAGCTAAACTTGCAGCCTCATCTCAGAGTCATATAACGTGGCGCTTGACACATGCTAACTGTTAGCATGCTAAAAAAAAACATTAGCATGCTGCCAAAATTACCATTTTAACTTTTTCAGCTAATCTTGCAGCCGTACATCAGAGTCATATAACTTGGTACTTGACACATGCTAACTGTTAGCATGCTAAAAAAAAAAAAAAAGTTAGCATGCTAACTTTTTTAGCTAATCTTGCAGCCTCATCTCAGAGTCATATAACGTGGTGCTTGACACATGCTGAATGTTAGCATGTTAATGTTAGCAAGCTAACTTTTTAAGCAATTTTGTCAGTTGTACATCTCAGGGTCACATAACTTGGTACTTGACACATGCTAACTGTTAGCATGCTAAAAAAAATTGTTAGATTGCTAAAAAAAATTAGTATGCTAACTTTTTCAGCTAATCTTGCAGCTGTACATCTGAGTCATATAACTTGGTACTGGACATATGCTAACTGTTAGCATGCAAAAAAAAGTTAGCATGCTAACTTTTTTAGCTAATCTTGCAGCCTCATCTCAGAGTCATATAACGTGGTGCTTGACACATGCTAAATGTTAGCATGTTAATGTTAGTAAGCTAACTTTTTTTAGCTAATCTTGCAGCTGTACATCTCAGAGTCATACAACTTGGTACTTGACACATGCTAACTGTTAGGATGCTATTGTTATTAGCATGCTAACTTTTTTAGCTAATCTAGCAGCCAACAACTCAGTCATATAATTTGGCTCTTGACACATTCTAACTGTTAGCATGCTAATGTTAGCATGCTAAATTATTAAGCTAATTTTGCAGCCGTGCATCTCAGAATCATGTAACTTGGCTTTTGACACATGCTAATGTTAACTTTAGCATGCTAACTTTTTCAACTAATTTTTCAGCCATATATCTACATGGCACATGTTAAAATAAATGTTATCATCAAACAATGAATATTTATAACACACACAAAAGTGTTGTTAAATTAGTACTGGTATCGATTCCCAGGTAGCGGGAATTGCTACCTTATGGGTTCAAATGTAAGTGGTTACTGCCACAAGTGGTGGAAAAGTGCATTACAACTGAAACAGATCTCAAATATTTTTTGGTGCAGAAACACTGATCTAGAACCCTACAAAAACCCCTCAAAAGTTGCCCGTACTCAGTTGTAATACACTTTTCCACCACTTGAGGCAGTAGTGACACACTCTCACACAAAGTCTGGAGAAGTTTCTAAAGAGCATAAAATATGACTTTATTGTCATTTGCACTTACATGTTTTTAATTATTAAATAATAATAATATAATTATTATTAATTGAGTTTGAATGTTCTTATCTTAGCTCTGCATTTATGATGATTTAGTTCTGTAATCCGCCTGACCAAAGCCTTGATAATAACTCCTGTGATTAACACACGCTTCCATCTCATTGGACAAGGTTGTCAACTGTAAGTAACTTAGATATCATTATTGGATGCCATTCACATCAAGATTCAGTGTTGGTATGTGAGTGGGACCCGGGCCCCCCGTGTAGTGGCAAAGTTGAGGCCCCCGAGGTCAAAAAGGAACTTTTGTGTCTGTGCAGAGTTTTGCCTCCGAGATGAACAGTCTGGTCGCACTTCATGAACTCTACAAGTACATCAACAAATACTACGACCAGGTAACACACACACACACAACCACAAAACACACACACACTCACAAATACAAAACACACACACACACACACACAACCACAAAACACACACACACTCACACACCCACAAAACACACGCACACACACACAAAACACACACGAACACACACAAACATACAAAAAACACACAAACATACACAAACCACACCCCCAAAACACACACACACACATACACACAAAAAACACACACACACAAACATACATAACACACACACCCACAAAACACACACAAACATACACAAAACACACACAACACACAAACATACAAAAACACACAAACATACACAAAACACACAACCACAAAACACACATACACACGCACAACCACAAAACACACACACAAGCATACAAAAAACACACACATACACAAAACACCCACCCACAAAATACACACGCACAAATATAAAAAACAAATACACTCACAAAACACACATGCATGAAACACACACACACAACCACAAAACACACACACAAACATACAAAAAACCTACACACTCCCACAAAACCCACACACACACAAGACACACACACAAAAAACACACACATACACAAAACACACCCACAAAACACAAACACACACAAAACACACACTCACAGAATACACACACACAAACATTAAAAAAAACACACACACACAAAAGACACACACACACACAAAACACACACACATACACAAAACACACACACACAAAACACACCCCCACAAAACATACAAAAACACACACCCATGAAACACACACACACAACCACAAAACACATACACAAAACACACACACAAAACATCCACCCACAAAACACACACACACAAAACACACAAACATAAAAAAACAAACACATACACCCACAAAACACACTAAAATGAAACACACACATCCACAAAACAGACACACAAACATACAAAAAACACACACACAAAAGACACACAAACAAAAAACACACACATACACAAAACAGACACACACACAAAACACACACAACCACAAAACACGAACACACAAACATACAAAAAACACACACATACACAAAACATACACGCACACACAAAACACTCACACACAAAACACACACACACAACTACAAAACACACACAAACCTACAAAAAACACACATACAAAACATACACACACACACAAAACACACACACAACTACAAAACACACACAAACCTACAAAAAACACACATACAAAACATACACACACACAAAACACACACACAACTACAAAACACACACAAACCTACAAAAAACACATACAAAACATACACACACACACACACACACAGAAACACACTTGCACAAACATATAAAAAACACACACAAAACACACACTCACACACACAACCGCAAAACACACACACACACAAACATACAAAAAACACACAAACACACACAGAACACACACACAGACAGAGAGACACATAGAGAGAGAGAGAGAGAGAGAGAGAGAGAGAGAGAGAGAGAGAGAGAGAGAGAGAGAGAGTGTGTGATGATGATGTCATCATGTGACAGGTCATCATGTCCCTGGAAGAAGACAACAGTGGTCAGAAGATGCAGTTAGCATACAGACTGCAGCAGGTCGCCGCCCTGGTGGAGAACAAAGTCACTGACCTCTGATGACTCCAGGAGGACACTTCCTGTTCACTGAGGACACTGTGTGTGTGTGTCTGTGTGTGTGTGTGTGTGTGTGTGTGTCTGTGTGTGTGTCTGTGTGTGTGTCTGTGTGTGTTGTGTGTGTGTGTGTGTGTGTGTGTGTGTGTGTGTGTGGTCCCCACTATGACAATCTAACTTGCACTACAGTCCTGTCACAAAGCACAAGTGGTCACATGTCAATCAAGTGGTCACATGTCAATCAAGTGGTCACATGACCGATCAATGCTGACTAATCGTGAAGGCAGCAGCACTTGATGGACGTCACATCAGGACCGGGATCTTGTCCTGGGTCCCACCAGGTGACATGTGGACAAACAAGTGTGTGTGATTGACAGGTGTGTGCGGGGCCAATGAGGCGGGTGCGCACAAGCTCCGCCTCCAGTGACTAACTTATGAGTGTACATACTAAGTCCTATTTAAAGTTATTTATCCCAGCTGTGCCTTCGCCCTGGCAGCCAGGTAACTTCCTGTTGGAAGCGCAGGGAGCCACCACACAAGTCAAGGGGCGGGGCGGGCGTTGTTGCTAACGTCGGAGGAATGTAGAGGCCGTGACTATACCAGCACAAAATGGTTAACCAGCTAACGCGGAATTGTTAACGAACTAACACGACGGGTGTTACAACAAAATTGTTAACGAGCTAGCATGTCAGGTGTTAGCACCTAATTGCTAGCGATCTTACACAACAGGTGTTGGCACATAATTGTTAGCAAGCTAACGCAACAAGTGTTAGAACGAATTTGTTAACGAGCTAGCATGTCAGGTGTTAGCACCTAATTGTTAGCAATCTTACAAAACAGGTGTTAGCGCAAAATTCTTAGGGAGCTAACATGACAGATGTTAGCACAGAATTGTTAACGAGCTAGCATGTCAGGTGTTAGCACAAAATTGTTAGCAAGCTAACGCGAAAGGTGTTAAAACATAACTGTCAGCAAGCTAACATGACATGTGTTATCGCAAAATTGTTAGCTCGCTAACATGACAGGTGTTAGCACAAAATTGTTAGCGTGCTAGCACGACGGGTGTTAGCACATAATTCTTATCGAGCTAACGTGACAGATGTTAGCACAAAATTGTTAGCGAGCTTACATGACAAGTGTTAGCACAAAACATTTAGCAAGCTTACATGACAGGTGTTAGCACAAAATTGTTAGCGAGCTACCGCGACAGGTGTCAAAACCAAATGGTTAGCTTGCTAACATGACATGTGTTAGCACAACATTTTTAGCGTGCTAACATGACAGGTGTTAGCACAAAACTGTTGGCACGCTAACATGACAGGAGTTACCACCTGATTGTTAGCGAGCTGACATGACAGATGTTAGCACAAAATTGTTAGCGAGCTAACACGAAAGGTGTTAGCACGCTAACATGACAAGTGTTAGCACATAATTGCTCGCGAACTAATGTGACAGGTGTTAGCACTTAATTGTTAGTGAGCTAGCACGTAAATTGTTAGCGAGCTAACATCCGATCCACTTTATTTATATAGCACATTCAAACAACAAAAATGTTAAAAACAATATTCAAATATTATCCTTAGCTCCACCAATGACTGAATAAAAACAAAAAAATAAATAAATATAAAAACAATATAAAAATAAATATGATTAAAAATGATTTTAAAACGGTAAAACCAATTAAAACAATAAATAAAAACGTTACAACATGACAAATGTTAGCACCTAATTCTTAGCGAGCTAACACGACAGGTGTAAGAAGAAAATTGTTAGCGGCCCTAACATGACAGGTGTTAGCACCTAACTGTTAGCAAGCTAACATGACAGGTGTTAGAACCTAACTGTTAGCGAGCTAACATGACAGGTGTTAGCACCTAACTGTTAGCGAGCTAACATGACAGAAGTAAGCACCTAATTCTTACCGAGCTAACACGACAGGTGTAAGAACAAAATTGTTAGCGGGCTAACATGACAGGTGTTAGCACAAAACTGTTAGCGAGCTAATCTAACAAGTGTTAGCTTGTATAAAGACTGTATGTTATCTACAAAGATGTTTTTTTCTGAGTTTTTAAGCATGCAAAACCGCTAAATCCGTTCGCATGTTAGCAATGTAAACATCTTTCGCGTATGACATGCTATAATCTTGCGGTTTTTGGCGGCAAGCACATCCGGCGCCACTCTAGCTTTCCGGACTAACTTGACATGCATGTTGTTGTTTTTTTGTTTTTTTTACGGTTGTCTTCTGACACCAACCAGCGGGCGTGACTGAAGCCAAAATGGATAAGACAATAAGAAAAAAGAGAGAGAAAAAAAAGCAATAATATTAATAACGATAAAAAGCACAGGGCTGTTTTTCCAACTAATCGTCAGTCTTTGTTCATGTACATATTGTCAGGTTCAAACATCAGACAAGAAGCAAGGAAATAAACAGAGACAGGATTCAATTTTGCTCAATTTGAGGAGAAACATGTCGACCTGTAACCTCTTACAGTGTCACCCCCGCTCTGATGAAAAAAGGTTCACGTCTCCTCTTTTATTTGGATATTCCCTGTTTACACAACAACAGCTGTTTCTAAAGGAATGGTATGTATGTAAACACACATTGTTTTTGGTCACATTAACACAAAAGAAAAAGATGCCTCAGGCTTGGACTGGTCCTGGATCGAGCTTGGGCAAGTCTTGGATCACCCCCGTCTCCTCCCATCGTACTCAGCGGAATTTTCCAAGCCTTTGACTTGGTGCAACAAAGACAGCCTCTTGTTTGTTCACTGGGAACTGAGAGAACGGAAAGTTTTTTGATCAATTTTCCGGACACATATTCTTATAATGCCACTTCTTTTTATGGACGTGATGTCGTCGTAAAAAAAATACAACTTTGAAATGGACACTCCGGAAAAAAAAAAAAGCGTTGATCGAACGCTCCATTTTTTTCTTCTTCTTCTTGGTCTGCTGCGTCTTTTCCTCCATTTTGTCTTTTCGCCTGCTTTGTCTTTGTGGACTTCTTA